>NC_142922.1:18849307-19149307 GCF_054131065.1 Drosophila arizonae | reverse complement strand
CTCAGAGGTATCCATGCTCATCTTGGCCTTCATGTCGCTGGAACGCTTCCTGCTCATAGCGGATCCTTTTCGCGGCCATCGCGCTATCAGTGTGCGTATCATTTACTTCTCGCTGCTGTGCATTTGGGTTACTGGTGTGGGTCTGGCTGTGACGCCCCTTGTCATCTGGTACTCCAGCAGTCAGTTCTACGGCACTCACTCTGGCACCTGCTTTCCACTCTTCATACACGAAGCATATCCACTGGGCTGGCAGTACTCGGCGTTTGTCTTTCTCGGCGTCAATTTGCTGCTCCTGCTGATGATTGCATTACTGTATACGGCGCTCTTGATCTCCATTTGGCGTACGCGCAGTGCCACTCCCCTTTCACTGCTGGACTGTGAATTTGCGGTGCGTTTCTTTTTCATTGTGCTAACCGATGTGCTGTGCTGGGCACCGATTATAGCGATGAAGATCTGGGTGTTCTTCAAGTACAACATCTCCGATGATATCTACGCTTGGCTCGTCGTCTTCATATTGCCCCTCAATTCGGCTGTCAATCCGCTGCTCTATACCTTCACGACACCCAAGTATCGTAATCAAATCCTGTTGCGCGGCTGGAAGAAGATAACGTCACGCAAGCGAACGGAGGCGGGGCATGGTAACGTGGCCAACACAACCACGGGCACTGCGACGGGCTCCTCCCAGAATCCAGATGAATATACAACAACCACAGGCATTAAGTCAATGCCGTTGGCTCTGACGCTGAGCCACTGAATGGCCAATATTTTGATAGCTCCTCCCAAATGATGTCTATACTCTAATCATATATATGAGATATATAGTATATGTATATATGTATTTATATGTCTACATGTGCAACCAAGTCATTGTTAACTAACTCAACAAAATCGTGAAATACATTGAATGTGATATTTGTAAGAAAAGTGACTCAACGACTCTTTAACTGCCTAGCAGCTGAAGACTTTAATTATTAGTTTTTAATTGGCTTTAGCTGTCATTAGTTACAGCATCAATCAGCTTCAGTTCTCCCTCTTCCTGCTGCTGCTGATGCTGATGCTGTGTTGCATCGAGCTTGGCCAGAACACGCTTTGAGCGCATTATATGAAATTTGCGCATGGTCTCCAGTTGCGCCAGTGTCAGTTGCATGTTGTGCTTGCGTTGAGCGTGCAATCGCAATCTGCATCAAAGGAGAGATTAAAATTCATTAGATGGACAGGCAGGAATTACAAAGCCAAACGAGACTGGTACTAACTTGTAACGAGCCGGAAATCCTTGCTGGCAGACGTTGCACTCGAAGGGCATTTCGGTGTGGGTGCACTCGTGATTACGCAGTGCCGATGACGAGGTAAATAGTTTGCCACAGCCGGCAAACTCGCACTGGAAACGTGCGCTGCTGTGTCGCACCTGCTGATGGATATTCAGGTGGGAGCGCTGCGCGAACTTGCGATCGCATTGATCGCAATCGAAGGGAAAGAAGCCATTGTGATAGCGCATGTGTATTTCAAGACCTTTGGCTATGGCGAACACTTTGCCACAGATACCGCACATCCTGCCGGACTTTTTGTGCTGTGTGTCCACATGAACTTTTAGCGCCTGCTTGGTGAGATAAAAGCGATCGCAGGCGTTGCACTGGAAGTGCGGACGATCCGAGAGATGTATCAGCTGATGCTTCAACATATGCGAATGATTCCGGAAGACTTTCTGGCAGAATTCACAGTTAAAAGGACCCGAATAACGTTGACGCGGTACAACATCGTTGACACTCGTGCAAACTATCGTTGGGGCAGAGTCTACAGTATCAATTTCACTGATTTCTTGCTCTACTGGCTCTTCCAGTTCTACTTCATTTATGGTATCCTCTTCCACAGGCATTACATGTACCAATTCATCTATGTCAGCTTCATCGATCTGTTCCTCGCTATGTACGATAGATTGCATATTTTGCAGCTGCTTGTTGGCCTGTGCAGCCTTTTTATGGAAGTCATAGGCCCATTGTAGCTCTACGCCGCAGTGCTTGCATAATGTATGAGGCTCATGCTCGCTGCATTCTCGCAGATTATTCTTTGTGCATATTTCATAGCAATCGTAATATGTAAGCTGAGCTTCCTCATCATATATGAGATTCATATCTAGCATCTGAGCACGATGCGGCTGCTCAAGGCAAATGCGACAGCAGTAGCGTAAATCTTCAATTACAATTTCAGCAATAGAGACAGTCATTCTGATTTTAAACTAAATCCACTACGCGGGGTTTTTATTGAAATTATAATCAAACTTTGCGGCAAAGGAGACCAAACACAGCACAATTAGCGATGGTACAAGAGGAAACTTACAGAAGAAGATATTGAAAAATGAATATCGATAGGTTAATATCGCATTATGGCCACTACAATTCATTGTATGAAGGAAAACAAAAGAAGCGAATAATTGGGAAATATAATAGAAAAAACATCAATTTAAACAAGGACATCATTAATTACTGGTATGAGTAATTGGTGTTTAGTATTGGTCAAAAATTTGACTTGACTTTGAAGGCTTTGTAACTTCCATCACGGCCTTTGCTCACTAACGATAACTCGTAAAGAGCAGTTGTTATTTGTGGTAACACTGGCACCGGCTTATGTTTTGGCATTCAATCGGCGATTTAAATCCTCGTTCAGCCTCGTAAGAACCATTATGGATGTTGAGCCTATTACAACCGTAAGCCCTGATTTGGAACATCCAGACGATGCCCAATACATATGGTTACCCATTTTGGTGTTGGTGGGAGTAGTTCTGCTTGCTGGTTTGGTAAAGTTCATTTTAATTTTGTTATCTCTCTTGCTATTTGTACAACTGCGTTTTCCTTATTTGCATATGCGATACAACCTACTACTTGAAGGTATATGTCATGTCACGTAGCCGCCGCTCATTCAATTTCATATGCTTCAAGCGACGTAATGCCACTCGCAATGGCTACACAAATGTTGACGACGACGACTCAGATGTATCCATGGCTGGGGCAGACGAACCAAATGCAATTACCAGTCTGCTCGATGCACGCTTGCATATCGAACCTGTAAGTAACTAATTAACTAATTGTCTAACTTACACATCAACAATGTATATATGTATATATTTAGGTACAGCGTACAGGTAGCTATGCCCAATCAAATCAAGCGTATCTGGATGCAAACGATATTGCGTTGCGTGTCTAATTAAGTACCAAAATTAGGAAATGCAGAAGTAAGAAAGACTAAACTCTAGCTTAGATTAGAGTATACACTTTTATTTTATTGTCTATGTTATCAGTTTGCCTTTGATATCAGCATAAGTTATGTCTAAATGTTCCACAGACCTTTTGTACATTCACTATAAAATATGTGCCTATTTAAGCTGTTAATCAGCAGCATTTGCAGCGCTCAATAAACGCGTTGTTAGATCGTAAAAGCCAAAGAAAAACGCCCCGCCCAGTGTTATCCACAGAACGCGGGGTACAATGCCGGCAAACAAACTGGAATAATATATATAGGAATAAATATTTATATTAAGTCAGCATATGAAAACCAATTTTATTTACCCGCTTATGCCGCGTTCTTTATAAATGCCATGCAGTACAGCTGGTATGCTACGACGTCGCAACAGACTTTCCCGATCTGCAAGCATTATTCTCGTTTTGACGACATCCAGCGGCGTTGTTAGCCCAGCCGCAATGCCACCCGCAACGGCGCCACAGAGAGCCACCGTGAAGGGTGACGAATCAAAGCCAGTTACTGGCGTCCATTGCAGCTTAAAATATTCCCACAGTGGAAACTGTATTAAGCTGAAAGGAATTTCACGCATAATCGTCGAACCAAATCCACGATAGAGACCACGACGTAGGCCTTCAGTGCGGTAGGCGCGCACTAAGATCTGAAGCGCAGTCTGATGCTGTTTGTGGCCCAAAAGTGTTTGGGAACGTTGCTTGGCAATTTCAACAGGTACACGAATGAGGCAGGCGAGCTATGTATATCGAAAGTAATTTATGAGAATAATAAAGTTGTCTTCCTAACTTTAGCTACTTACAACTTCGGCGCTGGACGCAGCGGACATATGCACATAAGGTGAATCTTTGGTGTTGCTCGCATAGCTCAGCAGTTGCTTGCCACACTCGTAGGCGCAGAAGAATAGAGCGGCAGTAGGTGCGCTGCCAGCAGCCGCTGGGGCCAATCCTTTGTAAATGCCGCGGAAGCCACCGGAGCGCCAGAAGCCCAACTCGCTTTGTAGGCGCGTCTTAACTGTATCAATGGGAAACAGTGCTATGTCCACCACAAAACCCGCCACGCCGCCAGCCTAAAGAAGTGTATGCCACCATACGTACATAAAAAATTGCATTTTAATTGCACATTTGAAAACTTACAACGAGCGCGTGTAAAAATGTTATCTTTGAGACCGGCTCCTGCATATCGATTTGCGCCGGAAGTGCGGCGGGCGCTAATTCCGCAGCCATTTGCCACTATAATGTCTATTAATTGTTTATTCTACGACCACATGCTGCAGCCAAATTGTTTTAATTCAAAAACAAACTCTAAATGCGTGTGGTTGTTAACGTAACAGCAATTTAATGAAATAATATGGGTGCACACCGAAGACTTTATACGCTTCAAAATACATAGTGACTGAATTTATAAATGTCACGATAGAAAATGTAGAATGAATGTTTGTTTTAGCTAAAAAGTAGACTTTTATATTTTCGAGCTATATATTAAAAATAAATTATTTAAATTTTACAAATTTACATAAGAAGCGAATGTAAGAGTTGCAAAGTTTGCAATGCAAACCTAATGAGAGGAATACTATTCCCTAATGTTTTAAGGAGATTTATGACGTCACGGCTGTATGCCAGTGCTGCCAATCGATAGCTTAATTGTTTACACATCGATATTTTTTAATTTGTGTTTAATCGAAAATAATATCGCTTGATAAACATATGATTTTGCGTTTTGGCCGTGGCTACAGAAATCAAATAAGAAAAGGGTTGATCAGCTTTGTAAGGGGCACTTGGAAAATATTATAACGAAACATGGCTATTCGATTAACTCAGAAACTGCTGCAAGCCCAGGTGCCCTTCCTAACACGAGTAAGTTAGAAAGCAAATTACAGATACATAGTTGGCCAACTGAGCGGTTGGCAATTGCAAATTACATAATGCGTTGGGACTAGAGAATGGATAAAAAGTCAAAGATAAATTTCATTTAATATGTCATTTACAGGGATATCCCCTGCTGGTGACCAAGGAAAAAACTGAAGACGTGGCACACACCAAATCGGCTTTGCAAAAGAAAGTAACGGTACGTTTTTGAGGTTATACAAATAGTGTATATGTATTAGTAAACGCATCTGATACTGCTTCTCCAATAGGACACGGATATACCCTCGGCGCAATATGGTGGCCGTCATGGGGTCACTATGCTGCCCGGCGGTGGCATCGGACCCGAATTGATGGGCTATGTTCGTGAGATCTTCAGATATTGTGGTGCTCCCATTGATTTTGAGGTAATCGACATTGATCCCTCCACCGAGGGCAATGATGATCTGGACTATGCTATTACCTCTATTAAGCGTAATGGCGTGGCACTCAAGGGTAATATTGAGACAAAATCGCAAAGTTTAAGCGAAGTCTCCCGCAATGTGGCTATCCGCAATGAGCTTGATCTCTACGTGAATGTGGTGCACTGCAAGTCATATCCAGGCATTCCTGCGCGCCACAAGGACGTCGATGTTGTGCTCATCCGCCAGAACACGGATGGTGAGTATGCCATGTTGGAGCATGAGTCTGTGCGCGGCGTTGTGGAGAGCATGAAGGTGGTTACTGTAGACAATGCCGAGCGTGTGGCACGCTATGCCTTCGAATATGCGCGTCAGAACAATCGCAAACGCGTGACAACCATCCACAAGGCAAACATCATGAAGCTGTCGGACGGTCTGTTCCTGGAAGTAGCCAATCGTGTGCACAAGGACTATCCCGAGCTGGAGCATAACAACATGATTATTGACAACACTTGCATGCAGGCTGTCTCGAACCCCCACCAGTTCGATGTCATGAATATGACTAACTTGTATGGCACAATTGTGTCGAACGTGATTTGTGGACTGATTGGCGGCGCTGGTCTAATCTCTGGACGCAACTATGGCGATCACGTGAGCTACATATATACGGTAGTATAGTTATGAATTTTGATTGAAATTTGATTTCCTTTTAGTATGCCGTCTTTGAGCCTGGCACCCGTAACACAGGCACTGCCATTGCCGGCAAGAATATAGCCAATCCCGTGGCCATGATCAATGCCAGCATTGATATGTTGAATCATTTGGGCCACAAGGAGCATGCGCAGGTTATCTATGACGCTACCTACCAGACAATTGTTAACGATGCTATTCGCACGCCAGGTTTGTTGAGCATGTGTGAACATGAGTTCCGCTTTACGCACAGACGTCGATTTTCATATTTAACACATATATATTTAACTTGTTTCCTTGTAGATCTCGGCGGAACTCACAGCAGCACCGATGTGGTTGAGAACATTCTCAAGATCTTGAGTGCCAAGCGTGTGAATTGGTAAAATAATTGACTTGCATTAAATATTTAAGCATATTTGTTTTTGAAAGTGCGAGTGATGCTCGTTTCCGTTGGCGTTCTTTTATTGCTGTATTTAGTTTTATAGCGAGTATACATAACATATCTGTGTACCATCTTTTCGCTTGTCCTCTTTACTTCACTGTTACACAGTCTGTCGATATTTTATTTGGTATTATATAAGTATTTTGTGCTCTTTTGTATTATTTTTCCCACTTCAACTTGAACAGAACTGTAAGTGTTATAAATAAGTTTGTAACCCGTTCTCGTTAAAACTGTTATAATCCTAATTTGTTCCTAACCCAAAACACAAACACCCAAAATTTACTAATTTTTTTATAATTTGTTTTGCTTAATCCTGATTTATTTATATTTATATTTTTTTTCTAAACCTATTGTAAGTAGTTCTTCCCGTAGTGCCCACAACACATAAACACACACACACCTCACTGAAACACTCTCCGTCTACAATATTCTTTTTTCTCTCTGAATGTATATCAAGAAGTATTATATGTACAAATCTAACCGAAAAATTTACATCTATTTTTCTACTCCCCAAACAAACAAAAATATCCATGCTTAATCGTTCCACAGGCCACATGGAAAATTTTTCACCCAGTCTTAGGTATCCTATCCGAATACGCAAGCTAAAGCCCTACTAAACAGCAAAAATAATAATAAAACCAAAAAATAAAATAAAATCTTATAATAAATTTGATATTAACCCAACTAAGCCAATCAGAACCAAAAACAATTGTTAAAAACTATTTCATCTTCAAAGCCAATGCATAAAGTGTTTATTGTGATGTCAATAAATATTGTTAGAAGCAATCCATTTATTTATTTAATGTGGTCAAAACATTATCGCTGCTTTACCAATTGAAAACAAACAAATCTCCCCGCCCCGGCTATGTGTTATGTGTTCTGTGCACCTCCGACGCTCAAAGGGTTTACTGCAGGTAATATGCATTCTGTTTGCGAAATATTCATAATTATAAGTGCGCCTACTTTTATCTGAAATTGTCTAATTCATCTTGTTTCTTCTATTTCACAGAGCTTCTTTCGACTCAGTTATGCTTTGAACTACTTCGACTCTTTTAAACTTTGTTGACCCAATTTGGCAAGAGCACAATCCTTAAGCGAAAAGAAAAATACAGCAAAAAACTCCCTTCTGCAATATTGTCAAATTTGAAGTGTACAGTGAAGCCATAGAATTGTATATTATAGACACGACTATAAGAATATTAAATTAAATTCAAGCAAAATGTATTATTCTGTTCGAATATTTATTAAAAAATTGAAAAAATTCTATCAATATGCGTTTTCATTGTGAACCAGATGGAGAAAGGTGTGCTGCACTAATAATATAAAACAGAAAATTCTAAATTACAAATTACTTTGTCATTTTTGTTTTAAAAATATCCCATGTATGAGGTATGAGACTAATCTAATAAGAATGAAGTATAACATAAGTTAAGCATATTCAATTCGATGAAATGGAAAATTAAATGGATCCTGAATTATAAGCCATGAAACTAAATAACTATGATTAAAATACCAAGTATACGCAGCTAAATATATGCGTCCGGCGAACAAGGGTTAAGAGACCGCTAGCTACAAACATTTAGCCTACACGAACAAGGGTTAAATTAGATATCAACAATGGCAACCGTTGAGCGTATTGAAGGCTGACAGAGTTTTCAATCTATGCCGATGTACGGTAAGGATTAGTAAACATACCAAAATATGTGCTATTTTAGTAGAGTATTAACATCTAACAGAGGACAAAGACCCTATGCGTGATAATTGGCTTCCCAAAAATCTATACTAGACACTATAGACGACCGGCAAACGTGGGTTAACAAAATACCTCTTAGATTTACTAAATGCATAGCTTCATAAAGTGTACACAATCGGATAATAATACAAACACATTAACAATTGCTAGTTTCGGTCACTTTATATCAGAAATTTGTGTTTTATTTAACCTTAAAAAAACGACGACAAATAAATCAAGAGACCTCCACATAGGCAGATGCCCCGCTTAGAATCGCAGCTTCTGGAAGAACCACTTGTTCTTGCCCTCCTTGTACACCGACTCGAATTTGACGCGAGTCTGGAAACGATGCGTCTTGCGCTTGACGGGATCCTTCAGGTCCTTGGGCGACAATTTCTCAAAGCTGATGTCGTGCGCTGTGTAGCGGGTGGGCATCAGATGATTGTAGTTCAGGCTCTTCAGGAAAGGCTTGATCTTGGACTTCTTCTTCAACTTGTTCTTGCCCATCTTCTTGGTCACCTTACGAGGGTACCTGTCGATGCCGGCAACGAGTGCATGACCGAAGGGCTTCTCCGGCGTGCCATCATCGGAAGTCTTCACAATGATAGCCTTGCGGCCGGCGTAACGTCCACTGAGGACGATTACGATCTTGCCCTGTTTCATAATTTTCCTCATCTTGGCGGCTGTGCGTGTTTGAAAAAGACCCAATCCATTATGTTGTTGTTGATAGTAGGCATCGACGTCGACGACAGCAGCGAGCGTGCATGTAATGTAAATATAAGAGAAATGCAAGGAATTAGCACAAAATCACTTATTCGTCTTCAATTACGCTTTCAATTATATATTGCTCGCCAATTATTTGCACTAGCATTTGGCTTTTATAATATTTTTATCTGAGACTTTTGTTTTGATTGGCTGCTTTGGCTATTATTTTTGCTAAATAACTATCGACCGTTTAACAATATTGATATGTTGGCATTAGTGGCACAATTATCAGTCTTTTAACGCTGTTTATATTTGGCGTTGTTTGGTAAAACCACTAAATTTAAACGATTTTATTTTATATATAATTTTTACGCGAACTTACAGGTCTGTTCGCTGACCGGAAAAGAAAGAAAAGATTGACAGCTACTCTGACAGCTGGCAGCACTGTCGGCGTTGCCACACCGGACGCAAGTATTATCGGCAATGATCTGGTAGCACTCAAAAACGCGGGAAGGTATACCCAACAGTTGTTAAACAGTTCACAAATTTGAAACAATTAAACCGGTTTACAAAATGATTTAAAAATGTACACCGATTGCTAAGGTGTAGCAAATAATTTATTATATTTTTACAAAAACAGAACATATAAGAAATTTAACTTAAAGACAATAACTTAATGAAAATATTTTCGCATAATTAACCATTTGTAATATTTATACGGATAGAAATAGTATAAATATATATAGTACAACAAGATGTTTGCATACAATCAGTTACGATAGACCATTATGATGCTAACCCTATCCAAGCGGTTTTTAATGTCGTAGCGACTTCCTGAAAGAGATATGTTTGAAGAAATGTTATTAATTATTATTTGTATGATTTACGATCGACTGCAACACGAAGATAGAAGTAGAAAGATGGAAAAATACAAAATTGAAAATTTTAAGTGCTTACCCTTTTTAATTTCTATCGTGTCGCCCGTGTACAATATGTCATGGCAGGTTTCTTCCGACTCCGGGCTAACTATTTCAAATTCGAAGTTGCCATGAAGAGCCACAAAACGCTAAAGTTAAAATATTATGTATGAATGTTTGTTGATACATTATATAATTATATTATGACGAACCAATGTGTTGGTCTTGGCCCGCTTCATTCCCCGCTGCTGCAGTGGCTGGAAGCGCATATAGCCCATAGAATACCGATCTTCAGTGTGATAAAAGGCATACTCGATCCCATCAATGTTCGAGAAGTGCAGATTGGCTGCTCGTGCTGCAAGCAAAAGATATAATTTTACAAAATAGTTATTTATATATATAAATGATAGTTTGGTAGACGGAGAACTCACAGACAGACATTGAATCAGTCTTTGTCTCGGTGACATCGGAATTATCTGGTGGCAGCTCGCGTGCACCGCATAACCAGGACATTAGCGTTTCCGATGAAGGATCGTGCGACTGATTAGGAAGTGGAGAAGCGCCTGGCTGGTCAGGTATCGGCATTGCGTCGTCTTCGTGCTCCTCCGCTGTTTGTTCAATTGCAGTTGCAGCTGGCTGCCTCTTTTTCTTCTTTTCCTTATCTTTTGTTTCTTTATTTGGTTCAGTGCTGTCGGCCGGCGTCTTTTTTTTGTGTCCCCGCTTTTTGGGCACAGGCGCTGGTTCAACTAAATTAATTACCGCTTCCGCCTCTGGTTCTACGGGCTCGTCTTCCTCTGTTATGTAGTTAAGTCTGGTGATGCCTGAAATTGCGTCCGAAGTGCTCAACACATTGTTCTGATGTTTATCCTGATGCGGCTGCTGCTGTTTCGTGCGTTTGTTGTTATTGGGAGCAGCTGTACTACGTGGCGTGCTGGCAGACAGCGGTGGTTTATTTATCATGGAACAGCCTCCATCAGCAGTTGAAGCGGTTCGCTTTTTGGGCTTCTTGGCCGATGACTTCTTTGGTGGATCTATCATCTTGCGCATAAACTGGAAGGGATCGCTAATGCTGTGCACCCAGGTATTGCACAGCGGCACCTGACCACGTCTGGAACGACGGACGCCAGCTGATGAAATTGAGTATGCATTAATGGATTGGCCTAGTCATTTGCCAGTAGTTTACTTACTCGAGTTGGCATCGTCATCCCGCTCATCCGGCGGAAGAGTGGCGTCACCCACCGTAATGAGCAGCTGTTTCTCCAATCGACTCTTTTTGTTTGCCTTGCTTCGTGGCGCTGGAGCTGTTGGCTTCTTGAATACATCTTCTGGCGGTGCTGGCTCTATCAGCTGAAGGGGCTCGTCGTGATGCAGCTCCTGCTGCTCCAGATGTGGTGCCTCCATCTGCATTTGACCTTTCACTTTTCGTTTAAGATGCTTCGACTGCTCTTTTTCCTGTCGCACTTTTTCTTTTTCTAGCTCCTCCTCCTCTCTTGGCTGTTGCTCTATATGTTCTTGATGCTGTTGCTCCTTCTTTTCTTTTTCTTCCTCTTGTTGTCGCTTGTGTTGTTCCTCCAGCTGTTTTACCTGCTGTTCTCTGGCTTCATTCTCTTGTTGCTTCTTTTGCTCATTTCCTTTCTTTTCCTTTTCCTGTATATACATCAGCTCTCTTTGCTGCCTTTCAATCTCCTTTTCTAGTTTCTTCTTGTTTTCATTCTCCATTTGCTGTTTCTCACGCAACTCTCTTTCCTGTTGCTCCTTCTTCTTTGGTTTTTCTCCTTTGCTTTGCTGATTCTCCTCCTGCTTCTCCTGGAGATCTATCTGCTCTATCTGTGGCTGGACTTCTGACTTTTTCAGTTGCCTGCTAGTTCTCAGCCTCATGGATCGTTGGGCGAACGAGCTGCTGCTTGGTTTGTCATTAGCCACAATCTCCTCAATGCAAACTTCTTCCAGAATGGAATGGATTTGATGTGTTTCATTGACGAACTGGGCTGGCGGCAAGAGTTGTTGCTCTTGTTCCTTATTCTCCTCCTCTATATCCGTTTCGGCATTGTCACTAAAATGGTATGGAGGTGGTACAGGCTCTATTACTTGCGACTGCCGATTTTCCCTTTGTCTGGACCTGGATTTGCGAAATTGTGAGGGTGGCGTGCACACAGTCAGCAATTCATCTTCACTCTGTTGATATAAATGTTATGAAACTATGCATTTTTTTTAGATTAGTTGATATAGCACCTACCATTGGCGGCTCATGACGTCTGGAACGCAGTCGTCGGGTCCTCTGCTGCGGCGGCAAAGAATTGTCCCTGAAGTCAGCAGGAGGCGCCGCTGGCGACATGGATGGTAGCTCAAAGGTTTGCTGTGAGTGAAGAATTCGAGCTTAAATAATAATTTTATTAAGAAATCAAAACCTTACCCTGAGGGTTTCACGCCTCTTATGGGAGCGTTGAGCCTGCACCACGAAACTATTCTCTTGACGTTCCAAGGTGTTGTCTCTGAAGTCCATGGGAGGCACCGCTGGCGATTGCATTAAAGACGCTGCAGGCACTGTGTCATCCTGGGACATCGGTACAGTTGTGAGGAGTGCGTCCTGCTCGGTTTGCTCTTCCAGATTGCGCCGCAATATTTCCCATTCAATGTGCTGATCCAGCAGCATTTGCTGCTTCTCCTGCTCAGTGGACTGCTGTCGATGACCATTCACTGGACGGTGTCTGCCCAAGGAGTTCCGCTTGCGCAAATCTAAGATCTCGTAATTGCTCATGCGTGCCAGCTCGTAGGCAAACTGCTCCCCATTGATAGCCGGCTGGGAGGGCTTGTTAAGCACCGTTTGGCGCGGCTTGTGTTGATCGCGTTTGCGTGAATTGCTTGAGCGGGACTGATGTAAGTCAAGCAGCTGCATAGAGTTGTCCACGCGTTGCACACGACTGCGTAAGCTACGTTGCCTGTTGTTGTTGCCAGTGGCTGCTGCCAGATTTAAGGGTACTCGACTTGACTGCCGCTCTTCTTCGCTATCATCGTCCGTCATGATGTCCTCCAACTTCTGCACAGCAACCGGGCTGCAAGAAGTTTGCATGCTGCGATTAGCCACCGTCGTACTTGGAGCCGGTTTCACTTGAACTGCTGCATCCACTGGTGCAGCAGCTGGTATTGCACTAGCTGCAATAGCATTAGCTGCCTGAGCATTAGCTGCGAGCATCGAGTTTATGGGTACAACCACAAAGGGCGTCACTAAAGCGTTGTTGGCCAAGTTTTGTAGTATTGGCTGCGGTTGTGTTTCGGGCACAATATATTCCGGATTTGGTAGTGTGTGCGATAAAGCACGTGCCGGTGTATCAGGAGCTAATATCTTCAGCCGGGCTGCCGATAGTTCAGCTTGTTCTCTGTATTGTGCAAGGCGACTTCGTGCTTGTCTCAGTGATGCATTCGATATGGAGGCGTTCTGGGTGCCCTTTATCGACGGAGACAACAGCAGCTGTCCAGGCTCGGGGCCCATTTCAATGGTATAGGTGCGTCGCTGGTTGTTGCAATCGGGTGACGATGAACGCTGTGATGATAGCCTGACAGAGTGATTGGAAGCTTGTGATAGTTGCTCATCGCGTTGTTCCTTCTGAAACTTTGCTTGGGGTGACTCTTCTGGCTTGGCTGTGTCTTTCTTCTCAGAGGCTGGCGTGCTGCTCACGGTCGGTTCCTGTTAGGGTACATTAGTTAACAGGATGCCTCTCAAATTACAAAGAGATTCATGGGAACTTACGAAATTCGAACTGAGCTTCGACAAATTATTGAATTCATTTAGCAAATCGCGACGACCACAACTCCGCGATCGTCTTTGTATGGCCACACGACGTAAACGATCCGAGCCCGGTACATGAATCCCACTGCGTCGTGTTAGGGATCTGCGAGGTGACGTTAGACAAAGACCAGATGCAGAGGCATTGGACGCTGGACATCCATCAGTACGTGCAGGTGATGTAGGTGGACACTCTTGTGTTTCTGAAACAATCGGACATGGTGTTCCCCTATTGTGATCAATTGGGGCTGAGGCTTGGTTTGTTATCTCACGTAATGGGTGCTCCTTATTTTCAGCTGATATTGCGTCTTTTGGAGATGCTGGTTGCTGTTTCGGTGGAAGTTTTATCAAGTCAACATCAAAATCGAAAGACAAATCCGCATCGCACATAAGTAAAGGGCCATTGTTTGCCGGTTTTGGTGCTGTCTTAAGCTTAAGAAAAGCAGTCAGCCGATCTGCGTAGGTTTCGCTCTCGTTCAAAATGTCTTCAAGTTCGCGCAATGTATTATCACTGACTTTAGGCCTGAAAACAAATAAACATAACGATTATTTTCATTTTAAAGTAGCATGTTTCATTTAACTCACATTTTAATATTTTTTTTTCTATTTGTAAATATGTTTTATTTTATTTTCCTTTTCGCGTTTTAAAAGGCTCGGCAGGCTACAACAAAATGATGCGCGCAGCTCAGAAATGTCGTTGTGCAACACTGAAAACGGTTGGAAGTATTTTATTTGTATATACTGCTGTTAGAATCCCTAATATTTCGATAAAAGTGCTGATGTCCGTACAGTTATATTCCTCTAAAGTTTCTTTAAGATAAGCCTGAAATGTGCAATTATTTCAATAATGGATCTCCACTAAAAATGAATACATTTATGAGAGATGGTGGCTGTTTTAAAATACGTGTAACTGTAGTTACTAATTTTAAACATTGCAGTCACCGATACGGTAGCACCACGCAGAAGCATGGCCTTCTGCGTTCGCTATGCGTAACAGTTGAGCAACAGCTGAGTGATTTAATCAAATCAGTGTCATATTGATAACAAAATATATAATTTTATTAATAGCTATTTGTTTACAAAATGACTATATACTAATCATTGCAACTAATGTTCTATTACTTGCGTTATTTTTTTTTTTTGATTTTTTTTTAGTTTTCATAATAGAAATGCTCAGTTCTACGTCTTCTTTTTTATAATCTTAAAAGTATTCCGTCGATTAATGACATAGCTGAGGGCAGCAGCGATTGTTGTTACGCCTGTTAAATACCAAAGTCCATGCAAGGCTGGATGGTCTGTTTAAGTAAAAAATGAGAATAATAACTGAATAAACCCGAATTTTATGTATTACCCTACCTATATAACTCCATATAGGTGCGCCCAGACTAATACCAATTGTGGCTAGCTGTACACCTGTGTTAACCTTGCTGATGAATGTAGGTTCCAATTGGGCGGTCACATGGGTGGCATCAAAGTAGCGCGAAAACGTTTTCTGCAAAGGAACATTTGGCGTTGAGTAGTAGAGATAAGGCCATAAAGGAATACATATGCTTACTGGTGGCGGAAGACTAATATAGCGTATAACAAAGCCAGCGGCAATTAGGAACACATCACGAAATACAACAACCCCAGTCAGCCACATGGGTAATAGCTCGCTGTAGCACAACGATATGACCAAGGATCCCATTAGCAGCTTGTCGGCCATGGGATCCAAAAAGGAGCCAGCTTTGCTAGCCTGCGACGGCCAGCGACGCGCAATCTGACCATCGAGCTGAGAAAGAGTATATATGGATAAAGTTTATATCTATATAAGATACTGTTGAGTACTCACCAGATCTGTAATGCCGGCGAAGACGAGTAGACTCATGCCTAGCGTATAATCGCCCTGAACTATAACGTAGCCAATATAGGGCGAAAGTATGGCGCGGCTGATGGTCAACATATTAGGTATGGTCATGATATTTTCACGCTCCTCGCGTATCTCGACAATCTTCTCCCTAACGCGCTCCTGCACCTTGTGACGTGCCTCACGTATATCATCTACCAGGAAGTTCTTGCGCTCAATAAACTCTGCACGCTGCTTATCGATGACGCCCTGGAGCAAATCCCTGCCTTGGAGTGTGCGCAGATGGAGCGATTGCTTTTTGGCGTCCGCATAAAGCCGCAGTCTAGCCACATCCCAATTGCGACGCTGATTGATATCCAAAAAAGAGATACGTATGAAGCCGGTAGCAGCGACATAACGATTTAGACAGTTTACAAAACTGCTGCCTCCCACGCCGAGCACATGCTTCAATGTGGTGGCTGCCCCATGATGCAGTCCGCCGGCGCTGAGCGGGCGGTGCATTTGCCGGAACACAATGGCGGGCAGCATTTTGTTGGCTTGTCGGCTAACAATTCAACAAATTGAACGGAATTGCGATATGTATGAACTGCAGAAAAAAAAACAAGATCGTGTTTATATTTGTTCGGCCTTGAACGAGGTAGGCAAATGACACTCCATGTTTGGATTCATACCATTTGTTGTCTGCGGGCAACCAAAGTAGGTGGTGGGAAGTACAAACACAGCTGGTGTGTACGTATTACTGGTCAAAATTACATTAAATAAAATTTTTAACAATAATTTAATCAATCAAATGTTTTTATTACACAAGCAGAAGGTTGCCACGTTATTTACAAATGCTGCCATCTGTTTGTTGTATCTTATAGTGGCAGCACTGCGATAGCATCGTCTGTCAATTGGCGCGAAAATTTCGAATGAAGGGACTGTTTAAATTTTCACCTTAAAAGATTTTCCACTTTACACTTGTATTTTTTTCACATATTTTATTTGTTATTTTTATTTTTCTCAAAAAGCAAGTGAATCAAAGTAAAATTTGTTTTTCATTTATCCAGTGGACAGCACAACTTGCCGCAAGGTAGCTTTCCTTCTCAGTCATTTAATTGGATGAAATTTAATTATGCTCTCAGCTATCGACAGAGGCACAGAGAAGAAGTAAACTCCTTCGATATGCAAATGAAGTCTTTGTAAATGTTTATTACTTTATATAAACTTAAATAGCTGCCATGGCCAAGGTTATGTCCTTCGCCTTAATTTGATCTACACGACCGTGACTAATGAATTAAGTGAAAGTAGCATAAAGAATCTGTGCGGTCGCTAATGAGTTGCAAGGACGAGGCTGGCACAGCTGCTCATGTATTTAAACATCATCAAGCGGTATTTTTACCCCCAATGAAATGTGTTACAGTAAAGCAAATACAGTATGTTAAATATTTAACATGCAGCTGCACTCTTGTACATTTTGCTCAATTAAAAATCAGAGAGCAGCGCGAAATGACATCCATTAAATATTAATACAATATGGCATCACCGTTGGCGCTGCTTCCGCTGATGACACGCTTCTGGCTGCCTTTTAAGTTCATAATTACGACAAGGACAAGGCGACAAAAGTAGAATGCCAAAAGAAATTGCATGCCTTGAGGCCTTGCCAGACAGTTGAGTAGCTCTCTCGCTCTAGCTGACCCCGACAGCATTAAAATGGATGTGCAACAGCAACGGTAATAACGACAACTACAGCAGCGCCAACAACAATGTCAGGGCATGTCGGCCATTATGTTGTGTGGACAAAAGCATGTTAATTTTTGACATCCCGTAATTTCAGTCACTGTCAGTGAGTAGCTTGAAGTCAGCTATTGACAGTGGAAGTGAGTGAGAGAAAGAGCGCGAGAGATACTGTAGTTAGAACAGGTAGGTAGGTAAGGTAAGTATAGTATATACATATATAATACATTTATACATATATATATATATATAGTGCAGCATAGAGAGTTTCGTATTCAATATAGTACTATCTATATACCCTAAGCCCATTGGAATTGGGAAGTATCTATGGAGTATACTGAGTGCACATCGGTCATTGCTTAGGGTATATTCCAGTCGGGCTCACCTAAACTAGAGCTGTCTTCCATGTTGAATTTTTTTTTGAAAATAGCTTTTCCTTTGTGAGAGCAATTTCCTGTCTACTTTGTACGCATAACTTTGACCGTTGATTGACTTAATATTATTTTTACAATTTTTTCTTGCTTCATTAATCAAAAGCAATTTGCCGGACATTTCAGCAGCTGCCACCTGCCAGCCAAGATGCTGAAAATGTCAGCAACAGTAAAAATTTCCGCCATTTTGCATAGCCATCGCCAATGAAAGTATGTGTGTGTGTGTGTTGCTAATTAACTGTATATATTAAGTGGCCATAAAGGCAGAGGTCACAGAGCACTTTAGTCTATTTTAATGTTGTTCCACAAATGGCGGGCGTGATCGACTTGGACAATGAGCCATGAGCATTAAGTATTGTGCATTGGCCATTAGCCTGGCAGCTGCTTTGTGTCCTAAATGATTTACTTTAACGCTTTTAAGGCCGTCAATAAAAGCAAAGCCTCTACTCTCCTGCACCACATTTGTGTGTATTTAATTTAATTAAATACACTTAACTTTGGCCTGACGCTCTCAGCTCTTGGCTCTCGACTGCATGGTTAATGCGGTCCTAGCCCAGTATAAATTCTGGCCAAACCACATTTGCTGTAAATTATTTGCGGCCCAAGCTGGAAAATTGGTCAAGTGGCCTTTTAGATTTATGTGGCTGAACAACTAAATCAAAAATCTGCAAATTTAACTTGCCATGCTGCTGACCAAACTGCACCTTTCGTCAGGTGTTTTGCGAGCGCCCACACAAATCACAAACCAATGACGGCTAATTAGAGTGAAAAATAACAGAAGCAGCAGCTGGAGCAGCAGCAGCAGGAGCAGGAGCAGCAGCAGTAGGAGCAGTGCCACAAAAGTGTAACAATGACTTTCCTCCACAATGAATTCTCAACTATTTTCCCACTGCTGCCCGCTTTTGTTCAAAGTTATCAAGCGCAAGTGCCGGCAAACTTTTGGTCCATATTCTTGTGTGGAAGGCGTGGCTGGGGCCGTCGGCTGTACACAATTTAAAAGGAGATTAAACCGCAGCTGCCTTGGTCGCCATGTGGGCCATTCACAGTGGCGCCTCCTTGCGCAACATCAAAAGACGCCACAGCCCCAAAAACTTTCCAGCCACACCAGGGACACGTAGGGCACCCACTAGAGCTGGCGGGACGTTGGCGATTTCTCTGGCGACACTTGTCGAAAGTTACGCGTAATTACGACCAAATCAGAGAGAGACCAAGAGGCAGAGAGAGAGAGAAAGAAAGAGAGAGAGGGGAGAGAGACAGATAGTTACAGGGCGTTAGGGGCGTGGCAGTCAGTCAAAGTGGCACCATGCTGCGGGCCTTGGTTTAGTTTATGTTAGCTACTCTACCCTACACAGAAGTCGGCATATTTGCTGATAAGGCAAATGGCTTCAACTGCTCATATATTATATTTTTTCTTAGTTTATTTGTTTAGAAACAGAAATTTGGAAGTGTATAATTATTTTATTTTATTTAATTTTTTTTTTAATAAGTAAAGTTTAAAATAAGTATACATTTTAAAATTACTATGAACCTAATTTTAGATATATTTAGGATTCACTCATCGGTAGAAAAAAAGGCTTTTTTTATGCAAATTAACTTTAATTTACTCATTGCTTATTATTATAAAAAATTTTTACCTTTACCTTTAATAGAGAATCCAATAGAGTAAAAATGCTGTGGGCGACTAAACTAAAAATTACGTCTTTTAAATCCTAATAAACAAATATACAAAATCGCATATTTTTATCTCATCAGTTACATCATTTCGCTTCAAATATACAGTGCTTATCATAATTATAGCCCACCCTGCAACTTAAACTTTGAGCCCGTTGTAACAAAATTTTTAAGGTTTTTTAAAAATAAATTTTACAGCACATTATAAGACTGGAGCATGTTCAGTAGATTTGATCAAAATTTTAGTTCAATTTATGGAAAACTAAGAAAGAACCGTTAACTTTTGCTCTGTGCTAGCATTTTTGCTTGCATTTTTGTGTATCATAATTTAAATTTTTGCAAAAAACTTAATTTTAATATTTGCATATTCTATAATATTCTATTATATATTTCTTTTTTTTTTCAATTTATTTAGCTGACGTTGAGAAAATGTTCGCTGTAGCGTATTCAAGTGTCTGCAATGCTCACAGTTTTTCTTTTTGCTGGACCCATTCAAGACAATGGCAAAATGTCGGCCGCTCAAAACTTTGTGCAGGCTGCGCTGATTTCTGGTCTCAAATTGTTTGGCCCATGTTTGACGTCTCGGCTTTTGGTCTATGGCCCAACTAGGTTCAGCTTATTACAAAATTTTAAAGAATTTTCATACATTCATATAACGCTGGTGTGGCATTAATGTGCTTTTAATATAATAAAGAAACACTTAAATGAGGCTTCGACTACAAAGGACACCAAATGAATGAACTGAAGGAGACAATGAACCGGGCGCTGAGAGGCAGACGATCAATCAATTGTTGATAGCTGTGGGGTATCCAAACTATAATAAAATCATTAGGCTGGTAATCCCCAAACGTTTTGCACAACCAAAATCAAAATAAAATCATCAGGCCAGAAATGATGATGAATGGTCCATTCGAACGAACTCGGCTTGGGCATGACAAAATCTTTATTTGGTTTCCTTCTGTTGCGCACGCCAATCTCTTTTTAATAAACAAAAGTACAAACACGCACACACACACATGCACATCCATGCACACCAATCTGATATCTATATGAGGCAAATGATGGTGTTGGCCATGGTCCACTGGCCAATACTCAACAGCCACTGGGAGCAGGCACAATAACAACAGCAGCAACAACAACAGCTGACCCCATGGCATCATTATCAGACAAAACAACTTTCAGTTGGTTCGCCCGCTCTCCGCTATTCGGTAAGAAAAATGAAAATGTTTAACGGGAAAAAATAAAATACTCACGTTTCTCTCCCAGGCGAACGTGATTCAATTTGTTTTGTTGCTTAGAAAACTAAAATAGCAAAAAGTATATAGAAGTATAAAGCCAGCATGGCAAAGCAAAGCTGAGCAAGGCAGCGCAAGACAGGCCAAAGTCAAGCACAGCGGGCTAAAAGCGTTAGCGTGGCGAAAAACGGAAAAATTATAGCAATGGCCAAGCGGCATTAAATGTGGACTTGGACCCGCCAAGGCTGGCCGTGGCGGTCAGCATAAAGAGAATAGCTAAGGCTAAGATCAACGTGTTTTGGGAATAGTTGAATGAGGTGTGTGTAAACAGGGGGCGCAGAGACGAAGAGATGCAGAGGGAGAGAGAGAGAAGGAGAGGCAATGTGTGTGTTAGTGTCAGTGAGTTTGCTGTCTAAACTATGAATGAAAAGCTGCAGCGGAGGTAATGCTGACCAAAAGTAGGCAACGGAAATAACGAGGGGGCAGTTCATAAAGTTGACAAAAAAAATAAAAAAAAAAAAAAACACAAGCTTATGATATCATGTAGGCCATTTAAAGGCTTAGAGCTGAATGCATCAGTCATAGATAATAAGTTTAGGTAAACAGAATTTAATTAAGAAATTAATAGAAATAAAATAAAAGTTACAAAATGTGTACAATTAAAATCAACATTCAAATAGTTAAAAAATAAAGACATGTATTCAGTTGAAATAAAAAATAATAAATAAAAATATTGAAGTAGAAATCATTATTCAATTTGATTATTATATGCTTGAAACAAAAAATTAAACTGAACATAATTAAAATAGATTCAAAGAAGAAACAAATATTAAACTCGAAGCCAATAATCAACTTTTCTTACAAACAAAAAATTGCTAACTTATAATGATTCTCACAAAATTTTCGGAACACATTCTTTCCCACATTCAGAGTTGAAGTACTTCTGGTACAGCCCTCGCATTTCCAAAATGAAGTTAAGTATATGTGGCCGACAAACACGCCCACAGGCGCACATGAAATGCGGCTTGTCTATTGTGCAGACTGTAAGGTCATTTTAAATTAGTTTTTGCTTTTGTTGTTCTCTTTTTCCACTGCTTTCTTACTTTTGCAGTTTCCCTTTTGTTTTTTGGCCATATTTCTTTATTTATTTATTTCTTTGGGACTCTTGCTGCTTTGGGTTTTAGTTGGGTTAGTTGCAAGCTATGTTTGTTAGGGGAATTGCTTATACATCGAGTGTTGCCGTTATGACAATTACGTAACACATTTGCGTGACGTAATGTAGAGGAAACTCAACTCATGCGGCTCTCAACTGGCCACACTTAAGCCGGAACGCTTACTCATGGCAATGCTTCGATTTGGCCAAGACCACAGACCACAGGCAATGACATGCCAATATGCCAGTCTATTTGGTTAGGCGGCAGAGTCATATGTATGTATGTATGTATATGCGTAGGTATCGGTAGTAGTGAGCGCCTTGAAGGGGCACGTGTTCAAGTGTCCGACACAAGTCAACAGCTTCATTTTCGGCTGTGCCGAAAAGCCAAGTCAATGGCAAAATTAATGGTAGTTGAGTTGCGTCTCATCCAATTGTTGACAATTGTTGTGCCATGTCACAATAAGTAATAAGAAAATAGCATTAGCCAAGTGCGTCACACACTGTGTCACCTGTCACTTTGTGTGTCCCACACAGTGTGACCACGTTCTTCAAATCAACATGGGTTCTTGGAATTTCTGTTGAATAGACTTCGGCTGAAATAATTTCCATTGAAATCGATTGCTAATTAACTCTTCAGCAAATATTTATTTAATAAGCACGAAAACAGCGGCCCCATTTGAGTTGTTTTGCCCCTTCCCAACCAGAATTCAGTGTTCGCCCTATGTCTTTGAGCTGATTTTAAATATATTTACTTTTCAGCTTGGGCTTTTGAGGCTTTGTGTTGAAGCTTTTCGTCGCGTGTTTGACTTTTCGCTGGCAGCGACGGCACTGAGTGGGCGAACGAGCGATCGGGTTTTCGGCGAGGAGGACGAGAGCTCTCAGCTTACATGCGATTGGTTAAAGAGCTTTTAGTGCAGTTATCATTGAGATGATTGTCGTTGTCTCTGCAAGAGACAGAGCGAAGGCTGCACGCGTACATAGTTTATGAGCTCGATCAATCGTGGCTTCTGCATGTATGTGTATAAAATTGTTCTTCACTACAATTTTGCTAAATGCTTTTCTTTTATTTATTTCTTGTATTTGCCAAATGCAATTTACATACATTTGACTTATATATTTATTTTTATTAAATTTTTTTTTAAATAAATATATAAATATATATTTTTTTAAATTTCATTTATTTCCTATATTTTCTTTGTTTACTTAAAGCACTTTATATTGACCTTATGCGTGTTTTTTTTATATTTATTTTTATTTATTTATTTTTTTTTTAATTTAGGTAGAGTAAGCGAGAGATACAGAACGCAAGAATTGGAGTTGAAGTTTTCTTAAAAGTGTAAGTAAGTCAGCTTTGACCTTACTGTCCCTATCCTTTTTCTCTTACTAGCGTATGGTAAATGAATTTCAGGCATTAGCCGTATTTTGATATATATACATGATTATTGTGAAAGCAAAAGTACAGAAAAGAAAATCTCATGTTTTATCAATCGTTGAGTAGTATAAAATTTCATTATATTTTGTGTGTGCTTTAAATGGGTATAAAAGTATTACAGTACAAAGGTATTTGATTTCATAATGCATTTCTTAATGCATTTTCGAATTGTATTGGCTGCGGTCACACTATTTCCACGCACAGCTAGCAACAATAGAGAAATCTTTCAATAATTTACACAAAAGCCGTTTTGTCATTTTTAGGGCACGCTCTGGACCCCTCGACCTCCACTAAAAATCCACCCAAGCAATGTCAGTGGCAGGCGTGGCATATCGCCTGGGCAGTAACTTTATTGGAATTGTCGTAAAAGTCGATAACATCAGTAGCAGCAGCAGCAGTCCCACTAGCAGCAGCCTCACTAGCAGCAGCTG
The DNA here is from genome assembly GCF_054131065.1 of Drosophila arizonae. Taxonomy (NCBI): domain Eukaryota; kingdom Metazoa; phylum Arthropoda; class Insecta; order Diptera; family Drosophilidae; genus Drosophila; species Drosophila arizonae. The sequence continues at coordinate 19,125,610 of NC_142922.1, read as the reverse complement.
TAGTAGGAGCTGCTGTAGCTAAATCGCTGCTGGGCGCAGGTCACAAGCAATTTAATGTCAATTTCGGTATTAAACGTGCTGTCCGGGCAGTTCACCTGCTGTTCTGTCTGTCACTAGAAGTAGAATGTTCAGCTGCCAGAAACATATACACACACATGCACATGCACATATACACATTATATTGGTGTTGGGTTTGTTGTCTTATTTAACTCAAATAACTATTGCAAATTAATTTTGACACTGACCACTGACACTCGATTAAATTTAATTAATTTCTCTACCTCTCTCTCTATTTTCCTCTATCTCAGCAGTTTTCCTACTTCTTATGTTCATCTTGATTTCAATGTGTTTATTTAGATGATAAATTGTTTGCTTTCGAGCAGTTAATTAGTTTTTGGTGCACTTCCCCACCCCTCGAAGTATGCAACGTTATTTTTCAAGTGGCTGCAAATGGCACAAAACGCTCTCCTTGTTGCCTTTTGGCTTTGTTGGTGTTGTTGTTGTTATGACTGCTGTCCCTAGCTACTGTAAATCGTGTCACGCACACATGTTAATATGTTAACAAAATGGTGACACACACACACACACTCACAGGCGCACACAGCAGTCAGAAACTGCAAGCAGCTGCCAAACGCAGCGAACTTTTTGCTTTTTTCTCTCATAGTTTTTTTTAGTATACAAATAAAGAAGAAGAAATGTTCACCCGCTGCGTTTGGTTCTTGGTCTGGTGTTGGCGTTTCAAGTTGAAAATTTGCAAACAAGCCAAAGACGCAACGAAATTATATGTACTATACGTACAGTATATATGTATAGTATATATGTATACATTCATACCCTCATACACACACACTCACACTCAGATCTATGCATATGTAAATGTGTGTGAGGTTAAGTTGAGACCACCATGTGGCTAAGACGAATACTCTTTGTTTATACATAGTTAAAAGATGAGGGTTAAAATTAGTTAAACTGACTCAAAAAAAAAAAAAAATAAATAAAAAAAATAAAAATTAAAGATTATGAAAAAAAAACAACATACAAAAATAAATAAAAAAAAAAACATACATAAATAAATAAATAAAAAAAAAAATAAATATATAAAAAAAAATGTAATTAAAAAGAAAACAAAATTAAATAAAAATAAAAATAAATAAATATAAAAATAATTGTGAATTCAAGTAAATAAATAAATAAATTTACATATTGTATGCATTTATGTATTTGTATTAATAAATATTTATATAAATATATTCCAGACTAATTTCTTCAATTAATATTCAATTTTGACATTATTAAATAAACATTCATATATAGAATTTAAGAGCTATTCATTTAATTACTTGATTTTTTTCTCAAATACTAATATTTTTAGTTGTGTAGTAAAACTAATGTAGATGGCTTCAGTTTAAAAAACTTGCTCGCTTTCTTTCGCCCACTTGACAAACTAATCAAATATGTATATTTATATACACTTGAAGGAGCATTCGATAGAGTATAAGAAATTGCCAACATTTTCACGCAACATGTTAAAAAGTTGAATTTAAGTCACACACAGAGTGAAAGAGTGCGGGCAAGGGAATGGGAATGAGAGAAAGGCGCGAGAGACAGGCGACAGTTTGCATCAAGGCCGAGACGATGCGTATTACACACACACACACATACACATGCTCATACACTCACACACATATGCCTGTTTGTTTGTTGAGTCAGCTGCCGCCATTTTGTAACCATTTTTCCATGTCACACAAAACGCACAAAGTGCTCCCAGCCCTCCCGTTGCTCACGCCCCTTAGTGCTCCTCTTCCTCCATCCTTCTTCGTCGTCTCCGTCAATGTCTCCTTCACATGCTCCTTTGCCGCACCCATTTGACTTCATTCTGTTGCCTTTGGGCTGATGAATTTTCCGCACGCTCTGCTGCTGTCTGCAAAGTTATTTTATACTGTGTCAAAATGAAGAAAAACTCATCGCTTGATTAGAAAATTTTCATTCAGATATGTAGCTCGCATTCCTTGTTGCCTCTGTTGCAGTCCCTTTGTTGCTCGACTCATTCTCTCCTTGGGTCCGAGCAGCAATTAGGCAAATTGATGCCAGAGCTCAGCTCTCCAATGACTCTGCAAATTCGTTTTAAACTCAACGCTAGGCACATACATATACACATTCGCTTATCGAGTTGACTTGATTAACTTGGTTAGCCCCTAAGTTGGCCGCTTGAAACTGTGGTTCCCTGCCAGGCTGCGGCGGCTTTCACCCATAATTACATTAACAATTCCGAAAACATTTGCGGGCGTCGTTTCGGTTCAGCTTGGCTTGGCTTGGCTTGGCTCCGCTCGGCTCGGCCGGGCCGGGCTCCATCTCATGTAATGTCACTCACCGCTGGGGCATTCAATGTGTGACACACGATGCATATCCATTATTTAGAACGTGGTGCAAACAAGCAAAACAACCTGTGCCATGTGTAAGACGCAGCGGGCTGGCCAGCCACTGTAACAACCCGCATACAGACTCCCACCCTCCCGCTCTCTCTGTCCCCTCGCAGCATATTTGGCGTATGAACTTGTTGGCTAACCTTGTGTGCGAGTGGCATGCAACTAGCCTCAGGGCACTGACGACCATAACAATAACAACAAGCAGTCTCTCCACAAAACAGCAGCGCATTGAAAAGCTGCACAAACATGCTCGCATGCCGCATGCTGCATACCGCATGCTGCATGCTGCATGCTACTGCAAGGGGCTGCCGATAATATGCGAGTTCTCGATAGCCACGGCCAGGGAAACTGGCCACTTATGCAGAATAGCGGACCCCAATAGACAAAAGCGGATGGAGCTCAGCCCTGTAATTAAAATTCTGGCCAGCTAACGGGGTACAGTCAAACAAAGGCTGCGATAACAAGCCAACAGTGCACTGCGCGATATGGGATCTATTGGCAAACGCTTGTTGCGAATGCGCTTGTGTAATCGAGTTAATTACGCTGACACTGTGCATTTCAACTAGTTTCTACTTCTATGTGGCAGCACAGTTTGGTTGCAGTTGAAAGTAGATCGATGAAAAAGTTTGGCTAAATGTTGCAGTTAAGGAAATAAGAAATAAATAAAAGTTTCGATAACTTGTACAAATAAATTACTACTTTTAACAATCTGCAAACGACGATAATCACATGAAACAGCTCTGCGATAAGTTTGGCACTCGAAATGCCATTTCCAAATATTGTTAGCGATAACTTTGCCCCTCGACGTAGCCCTACGAGTTTCGAACCTTTTACACATATTGCCTACATTTTCCAGGGAAATTTCGACTGTCAAAGTTGGGCGCTTGATAAATGCTAAGCAATGCAATGCCTGATTCGCTTTTCAGTTGGCAGTCAACTTGTTATCGCTGGCTGCCCAGCTCTAAACAGAGTGCAGTACAGTTGGCCCGGGGTCGGACATGTTGCTCACATCATAAGTCACACATACACACACAAGCACTCACACACACACACACATGCATAGACGATCACATTTGCCGTATTGCACATTCTTTGCCACAGTCACAGCAGCAGTTGTTGCGCCTCATTGGATACCAAAATGGGTGCCTGGGGAGCTCCGACAGCGGAGAGGAGAGATAGGGCTATATGTACTCTATATATACTGTGTATTTTCGCTTTAGCAATTGCTGCTGTGTAGCGCCTGCGGCGGGAAACCGACCGAAAATGTCTGCTGTTCCAGCTGAATTGTAGATTTGGCCACTGCACGCTTGCCTCATATACATACATACATAGAGATATGTAGCTGGCATTCAGCATCGGTTGCATGCTCCAATATGCCTGCATGCACACACTTTAGAGACACGTTAAGGACCCGATGAAATTATGGCAGTTCATTTATGCGAAGTCCATTTAATGGCAAATCAAATTGCTGTAAGCGGCTTACTGCCTGCGCCCAGCCGTTGACAATCGCCTGTCGTCCAGGATTTCAGACAATAAACAAACATAATGGCACCCGCACATAAATCACAAACTATTAAGGCATCGAAAGGTATAAGCATAAAAAAGGACAGAGTTGGACGAGTCGATATTGTCCGACTCGAAAACACTCTTTATATGCAGCTCTTATGTAAAGAGTATACGAAAATATTGCATTGGATGGTATAATTTTTTTTATTTGTTTTTAGGGTATTCCAAAAAAAATTATTTTTGTTGGAAAAAATATATAAAGCACTTTGATAGTATATAATTATTTATATATTTTTTCTGTAAGTAGTAAATATATAAAATATTTTGTTCCTTTTACATTAATTTATTTTATTTTACGTATCTGAAACTTTTTAATAATAAATAAATACTATTTTTTTGTTTTTGTTTTTTTTTTGTTTTGTTTCATGTATTTCAAATTAATTATTATAACTATTATTATTATAATTTTCATTATTATTAAATTTTTAGGATTTCATTTTAAAAATAAAAGCTACCTTTTTAGTATATAAGAGTACATTTAATTAGTCGTAGCTTCTATTTTCGTTGACCTATCAGACCCGTTCAGAATTATTCTAGGGTATAAACAGCAATCGCATTTGGACACAAAAATCGCTGCGTTTCACTTTTCCGGACGGTTCGCTGATAATTTGCGCACATAAATTAACCAAAATTTTCGGCCGCACTACTGACCCACACACACACACACTAACATTCACATACACACATTAGCCGAGCTTTGACTATTGGCTACCGTCTGCCGTCTCGTGGGGGAAATTAAAAATACTGCTGAATACTCTTCGGCCGGCCCCGAATTGCTTTGTGTGTTATGGCCATTAGTGAGTGCAGGCTCGCCGTTTTAGCTGATATGCAATCTGTTAATTTCGGCCAGGCTTGCTGTGTGGTTGCCATTGATATCTGTTACCGTCCTACAAATGGCCTAGTCTGCCCTTCTCACTCTATCTCGCTCTCCCTCGCTCCCCTTCGCTCTGTTGGCCATTTAAGCGTTGCGTCTTCATTGCGTATTGATGCGCCCTCATGTGAAATAATTGGCGCTGTTGTCCGATGGCGTTTAATAATTCATTGTCTATGTCTCCCTCTCTGTGTGTGTATGTGTGTGTGTTTGTAAGCCAAGAGTCATGCTGGCGTTGCTGTCAAGGCTATTAAGTTGTGAGCTCAGTTGTCAGACGGCTTAACTTGCTGACTGTGGACTGAATCGCAGCTTAAAGGACAATCGTTTCAATACACCCAGGCAATTTACTACTCAAATGAAAAATTTGAAAGCTTATATCAATTTCTTTCTTTGATAAGACATAATGGTGCTCTTGCATATATATCTTTGACAAAGAAATAAATAAATAAGCTTACAAAATTTGCTTTTGGAATGTTATATCTGTATGAATAGAATGCTAAGATCTTTATTCAGATCTTTGTAGAATTTCTATGTTATCCAAATAATTAATTTACACATTGCAATTTCTTTACGAGTTCACTTTATTTTTGAATAATTTTTTTGTACAATAAGTTTTTATTATTTTCATTTATGTTTTAGTAATATTAATTTTTATTTAGTTATTTTTTTCACATGTACCATTTGATTCAGTTGTAAGATATTTATTGTTAAAATTTATTACATATATTTAAAATAGTTTGAAAATATTTCTCAATTACCAATTTCTGCTGCATCGGTTTTAATATAGGAACCTAAATAACCTTTCATTACTATTTGTTTTTCAATAAATAAAATGTTAATTTTTGTTTTAAATATATGCTAAACACTAAATAAATGAGAAACGTGTTCCAAAAAGCTCTACATAATTAAAAATTAATTGCGAAATAATAATTTTCTCTTTATAAGTTTTAAAACTGATCACAGCAAATTTTCTAGAATACCCGAATAAACGAAGTAAAGTAAACAGAACGAGCAGAATATTATATATGTTTCTTTGTTTTCCCCTTTTTTTATAGAGTTACTCAATATTTCGAAAAATTTGTTTAATTTTTATTTTTGCTCTAAAAATTTATTTACATACAAAATTAGTTTTAAATATTTTGCTAAACTTGAACCAGATTTTTGTTTTATTTTACTTTAACTCTTAAAATTCGTTCATTAACAAAACATATTTATCTAAACTAATTCATTAAATTTTTCTTTTCCTTTTTTTTTTTTTTTTTTTTTTATCTGACTTCATATTTCCTTTTATTTAAACATTCAACTTTTTACAATATATTTCATGTACTTAAAACGAAATGTTGAGCGTGTGTATGTCTCGCTTCGGTGAGTGTATGTGTGCGTGCGGGACTGTGAAGGTACATACAAATGTGTGGGTGCGTGAGGTGTGGTGTGTGTGTGAGAGAGAGCGATGGGCGAGCGTGCGTGTGTATGTGTGTGTGTCAGTGTGTTGACGCTCTTTAGTTGATCTCTAAACGTTGCGCCTAGAACAAAGTTTTTCGTATTAGTTATGGGCGTGTTAGTGTGGGCGTGGGCGTGTTTCATGTGGTTTCATTTTTAAATATAAAATTAAGTTTTAAACTAGGCAACAAATTGAATTTGTTGAGTATTTTCTTTTCCCCAAGATAAGAGTTTCATTATTGAGGCTCTATTTGTAGTTTATGTAATTGAAATTTCTAGTGGATATTCTGGGTTTTGTTTCTGTTGTTGTTGTTGTTGTAGTGATTGTTGGCTGTTTGTTGTTGTCTTTTTGGCATGCTTCTTACTACTTGCTAAGCAAAACTTTTGCTCTTTGTTTCTTTGAGTGAGGTGCCTTAAACTTAAAGGACTTGGTAATAGGAGTTCTTTGTTGTTGTAGCTATGAGCCTGCTGCTGCTGATAGACGCAGACTACTTGGATATGTCTCGTTATATATATGTATATGGCTTACTTATCATGTCTTTCTAGACAACCTCTGTGCCCTGAAGTGGAGTCTGTAAAAAGCAGAGAGCAAAAATATATAATATACAATTTAAAAGTGATAAAAGTTGTGCAAACAAATATTATTTTTAAAATAAACTAAAGTTCTCAGAAAAGTGAAAAGTTTTAAAAATAAAACTAAATATTGCTCGTAACTATTCGTTGAAATAATACTTTTGCTAAATATGTTAAAATGTTATATTTATATAACAATAAAATACTTAAAATTCATGAGATCATATATATATTAAAAAAACAAGTAAGAACGTTGCAGTCGGGCGTTACCGACTGCGGAATACTCATTCACATCCCATCAACAATTTAGTAGTTAAGTTTCGTTCTAATACTGTAGAATATACAGGTTTTTCCGATTTGCCACGCCCCAACTGGGCGTAGAGACCTCATTTTTGGTCAGTTTTTAGAAAGAGATAACGTTACCCTAACTGCAAAGTTTGAATGCTTACCCTAAAAAAATGTGAAAATTACAGGGTATTTTTCGATATGCCACGCCCCTAAAGAGGCGTAAAAATTATTTTTGGGGAATCGATAGAGGAGGCTACCAGTAACTCAACTATCCAAATTTGAAGCTTCTAGCTATTATACTTTAGGAGATATAAACTTTTGCGGTTTGCCACGCCCCCTGTGGGCGGACATATATCTGACAAAACTTTTTGGTCTTGGGTGATCAGTCCGAGTATATATACAAAATTTGAGGTCTCTGCCATCAATAGTGTCCAAAATATAGGAGAATTTAAAAAATCACTATATCTTCAGGTCCGATTTGCCACGCCCCCAACGGGCGTAGACTTATAATTTATCTTCAGACTTTATAGAATCATACCATTAGCTGACGTGCAAAATTTCAGCATTCTAGGTTTACAACTTTAGGAGATACAGTTTTATCCGATTTGCCACGCCCCCAATGGGCGTAGATATATCCGCCATAGCTCGTGATCTTGGGTGGTCAACGCGGACCTACATACCAAGTTTCAGCTTTCTAGCTCTTCAACAAACATGATTTCTGGTATATCGGAAAATGCATTTTCCGATTTGCCACGCCCCTAGTGGGCGGATCGGGAAAATTTTAACACTTTATAAATCGGAGATATACACGAGTATGTGTTCCAAATTTCAAGTCTCTAGCTTCAATAGCGCCGAAATAGATTGCGTTCATACGGACAGACGGACAGACGGACGGACGGACAGACGGACAGACGGACAGACGGACAGACGGACGGACAGCAAGACGGACATTGCACAAAACCAATATACTGATTCACTTTCGTGAATGAGTATAATTATATATACACAAAAACAAAATACTTAAAATTCATAAAAGTATCTATGTATATGTAAATAAATATTCCTTTACAGTTATTTGAATATTAATTGATAATTAATAAAAGTAAATATAATTTGAAAAACGTATTTCTACACATGCATATAAATTATTGTTGTAAAAAAAAAATTAATTTAAAATGTGTTGCAAGCATTAAGTGGATTATACGAAATTAAATTGCAGACATGATAATGTAATTTTAAATTGCAAATCCCGTAATTTATGGATGTCACAGAGAAACCCAAAATAATTATAAAATATTCAACGATAGCACAGACAAATAAACATAGATTTTCAACTAAAATTTTTTATTAATTTGCTTTGATTTTTTGATTATGCTAATTTTCAGCGCCATTCAGCCGCAATGCCGAATCTGGCTTAATCACATTTTGTTTAGCTTGGTATAATTATGCTTTTGTTGCTGCAGTTGGTGTAAAATTAAGTACGTTGATTAAAAATGGCAGCAGGTAGCCGAACGCAAAAATTAAAATTAAATTTGAAATATTTTAGTAAATTAACTGCATTTATCTGCTGTCCGTTGTCCGTTCTCTGCTGGCTGCAATGCAAATTGGCATTCAAAGCAAACGTTGACGCTTCATTTATGCAATTTAATTGGCCCTTTTGATAGAATTGGTTAATTGGCCAATTGATATGGCCACATCCACGCAATTAGCCTGGCCAAAATGCTGTGTCAGCGAGCTGGCCAACAAAAGCAGTTACCGCGCTTTTGGTTTCCATTCATAATTTGGTAATAAATTTAATTAGAAAATTATAAATTTGCAATCGAATGAAATAAATGTGCTAATAGGATGACAACAAATGTGGCCAATTATTTATGTTCGCCAAAAGACTTACCAACTATTTGCTAAACGAATAAATTTGCCTCTGGCCAATGGTTTATTTGTTGTTGTTGTATTTTTCGCTCGCACGCCGCGTGTAAAAAGTTATAAATAATTGAGGATAAATTGCGTGCAAGTTTTGTCGGATTACGGGATTATGCATAAACACATTGTGCTGAGTAAAAATAAATGAGCTTGGCCGAATCCTGAATACACTTTGCAGTAATACCCTTTAAGCTGTGATTACAGATCCCACACTCATAAATGATATGTCTAACATAATTATTGAAGTTATTTACGTGACATATATTGCCAGAATATTGGGCCCAACATAGTTAACCATTTGGAAATGCTCTACTAAAATTATGAATTCCAAATTTCTGACATACAAATTATTTTTAAATTCACCGATTGTTTCAGTGTACAAGCAGGGAAAGAACTGGAGCGAAAAGTCGCGTAAAATGTCGGCTCTCGAGCAGCTAAAGAGGGTGACGACTGTGGTCGCCGATACGGGCGACTTTGAGTCGATCAATGTGTACAAGCCCACAGATGCAACAACGAATCCATCGTTGATACTCAACGCCTCCACAATGGATCGGTACAAGAATCTGGTGCTGCATGCAGTTGAGTATGGTAAGCATGTGGACGGATCTCAGGAGCGTAAAGTGGCGGAGGCCATGGATTATCTGTCCGTTCTGTTTGGCTGTGAGATTTTGAAAATAGTGCCTGGCAGGGTATCCACTGAGGTTGATGCCCGCCTATCGTTTGATACGGCGCAGAGCGTGGACAAGGCACTGAAACTGATTTGTCTGTATAAGACTTTTGGCATCCGTAAGGAACGTATTCTCATCAAGCTGGCCGCTACGTGGGAGGGCATTAGGGCGGCTGAAATCCTGGAGAAAGAGCATTACGTGAACTGCAATCTGACGCTGATTTTCTCCCTAGCCCAGGCGGCGGCCTGCGCCGAGGCTGGAGTTACATTGATCTCTCCATTCGTGGGCCGCATTTTGGACTGGCATATAGCAAACACGGGCACTAAGAAATTCGAGCCCGATGACGATCCGGGCGTCATATCAGTGCGTCAGATTTACAACTATTATAAAAAATTTGACTACAAGACGCAGATAATGGGCGCGTCGTTTCGAAATACGGGCGAAATCAAAGCATTGGCTGGCTGTGATCTACTAACCATTAGCCCAGCATTGCTCCAGGAACTGGAACATGATCAGAGCGAGTTGCCCCTTCAGCTATGTGAGGAGGCTGCCAAGCGAGCGGATGTCAAGAAGCTCTGTGTTTACGAGAATCGATTCAGATGGCTAATGAACGAGGATGCCATGGCCACAGACCTATTAGCCACGGGCATACGAAAGTTTTCATTGGATACGGTAAAGCTAGAAAAGCTAATAACATCTCTATTCTGATTAACAAAATTTCACTTATATGTAGAAAACTGCAAATCTAAATATTTTGTAATCCCCATAAAATTATTCAGTCATAAATAAAACTTCTCTTCGCCTCTAAGCTCACTGGCTCGGTAAACACACACATACAACTATAATTCATAGCACATTGATATGATAATACTTAATTGGTATCTTTGAATATGATGATGGCAATTAACACTCAGATATTGGCCGCTGATCGACAAACAATGTACATATAGTGTGAACCAACTCAGTTAACGACATCTTCTACCGAATTGTACACGAATTAACTAGGCTTAGTTTATGCTTAGAGCTAAACAATTCATTTAATTTTAATATGTGGTTTCCTTCTCGGTTCAAGCTGTCTGCTTGTCTACCTGGTCTTAAAACCTAAATCTAACTTATCCATCTATGTACAACATTTAGATCTATCTTAGGCTTAACACTTCGTACGATCCGTTTCAGCTTAAAATCTCATATAGCTGAAATCATTCGGATTTGGCCCAGATGTCACCAACGACCCGCTTACCTCTTCCTCTATGGCTGAGCCGCATCGGTTAATGGAGGCGTTCTTCTCCAGGCTAAATGTATCCTCTGTTGTCTTATTGTACGTGGGATTCGAAAAGTTCATTGTATTTCCGCGCTTTGGATATTGCCTTAATAGCCAATAGAAGGCCTGGAGAAGAACACGGAATTAGTTTTCCACTTGGAATATTATCAACAGTTCACTATTTACTCACGCCTATGACTAAAGTTACGGATGCAACAGTTCCGACGATAACCAGTGCTATTGCTTTGCTGTTGCCCTCCGGTTGCTGCCCCGTCTCGGCGCTGTCTCCGCCCGTATGTGTTGTATTTATAGAGTTTCCAGCGTTGTCTAAGCATAAAAATTGGAATAAAAAAGAAAAATAAATAAATAAATAAATAAATTTATTAATAAAGTTTTTGGTATGGCAAAACCCAAGCTGAAACCGAAACCAAAACCAAAACTAAATATAGAAGTACACATAAATAGCTAAAAATATGTTGAGATATGATGAATGAATAATGAATGACAATTGAAAAGTTCTTTGCAAGACTTGACAGTTGTTTTATTATAATATTTATTATTGTTTTGTATATTGAAATAACTTAAAGCATTTCAATATATAAATGCATAAATCAATATATACTGGAATTGGAATTTCAGTTCATTTTTGGTCAGAAAACGGCTTTGAAAAGAAAATGAATAAATGCAGAGTTTTCATCAATGCACAGCCACAGCTCATGCAATTGGAATTTTTTTGGTTGGTTTTGGTTTGTCCAACTCAAATATAATTAAAATATCTCGTTATTTTTTATTTTTTTTATTTTGTTTTTTTTGTGAGCTGCAGCGACAAAGTCGCCGACAACCCGTGGCGTATATTTCCGTTGTCACGCCACGCCCACGCTGTAGTCGGACTCCCGGACTGTTGTCAACTTTTTGTGTCACGCTTTTCGCCTTTTGTGAGTTTCGCTGTTGTTTTTGTTGTTGTCTGTGCGGTAAAGGAAGTTGTAGGATTTTTCCGCTGTCAACATAATTCGTTTTCATACTTTCCGTTTAGAATTTGTTCAGAAGTTAAGCGAGCAGGACACGGGACACAGGACGTGGGACGTGGGATGCGAAACGCGCTCGCCTGGCAAAGGATGTGCCGCATTTAGCAGAGCATTGCACGAGCTGTCGCCTCATCTTATTGTTCGCCTTTTTGTGTTGTTTTTAATTTCTTGTCTAAAATATCCCTGCCACACAATTTCCATGAACTCAAGACTGGCCGCTCGCTGCTGGGGATCGCCATGAAGGAGAATGTGACGCATATGGTAACGCCAGCAGCAGCAGGAATTATCATTAAAAGTTGGCAGTGGCAACAGCTGCACAGCATCGATTGTCAGCACCAAATAGGACATACACACACACACGCACACACACACAATGCTCCCATTAGGGAGAAAATTTTGAGGTTGCGCAGCTACGTGGGCTTTAGCAATTTATTTGCGGCATTAACAGACAGTCAAGTGGCAAAAGAAAAGCAGTTGAAAAGCTCTACGCATATTTGCCACATTAATTGCACGCTGTGTGTGTGTAAGTGTGGGTGTATGTGTGGTTGCCTTTGCTACATTATAAGCTGCTTTCGAACTGTCTTATAAGCAGAGCAGAATTCATTATTTTTCTATAATTTAAATTCGCTTTAAAACAGATATAAAAAGGTTACACAGCTGCTGTTCTCTGAGCAGATGAAGATGTTCTGAAAAGCCTTTCCGCTATTTATGAACCTGCATCCTTGTTGTTTCTTTCTTTGTCTAACGTCTTGTGCTAAATTGTTCTGTTGAAGTCTTAACAAGACTCGAGTTTTAGGTAATAAACATAATATTCTAAGATGGAACTTTTAAGGTTTAGAAAATAGCGTGAATAAAATCTGTATATATTTTTATTTTATATTAATATTTTAATAGCATAAAAAGGAGTTTATAGAGAGCTTTGGAACAGTGATTTCAAAAGTGATCTATGTATCTAGATCTAGATTTATGTATGTATTTACCTCTAACTCTTTCTCTCTCTCCTTCTGCCATAACTCTCCCTCTATCGCTGTCTCTCTTCTATTTGTCGTTCTTTCTTTTCTCTATTCCTATACCTCTCGCTCTATCTTTTTCATTGACTATCTCTCTTTCTTAATGCCTATCACTATCTCTCTCTCGCCTTTTCTCTGAACTCTCCTTTTTAATGCCTAATTTCTATCTCTTTTCATTCTCTCTCCCTTTTGCCTCTATCTTCCCGCACTCCCTCTCCCTCTTGATCTACCTCTATAAATCATCCCGTTTTCTCTATGTCTACTTGAATGTTCAGTAAATGTTTTTTTGCAGATTCTCGCAAATTTAAATACATCAACTTTTTGGAGCAACATCTTGCGAGCTGCCGTTGTTTAGCTGCTCCACTTTGCCATATTTTATGTACTTCCATAAATGTCATATATTATTGCCTCTACCCTAATCTATAGCAAATGCAATTTGCCTGCTTCGCAGCACAAAACAAAGTAATGTTCCCCCAATTTTTCTTGCCAACCCTCGACAATTTTTGAAATAATTCTCCACATGTGTTTTATATGTGTTTTTAAGGAGCTCACCAGACAATGGCTGCCAGCAGGTGTGCCTGTGTGTGTGAGTATATGAGGGGCTTAAGCGGGGTGCTCTTACTAGCCCTAAGGCCATAAAAATTCGCGACAAAAAGTTGCCCGTGAATGAATGAAATAAAAGCCCATCAAATGGGCGCTCAGCTATACAATGTTTTTATTTGTACAAAGTGTGACCAGATTACTTAAATAAAGGCAGTTTACACATATACATATGTATGTATAGATATATATAATATTAAAAATTAAATATTTGCCAGGCCGTCCGCCGGAGAGATGTCGAACAATGCTGACCAATTGCAGTCGTAAAATTGGCAAACAGCTGTTGACCCGCTTTATATGGTGGCTATTAAAAAGCCAGTCGTTACATTCGACGGCTGCACAAGTTTATGGCGGTTCCGTGGCTCTCTGTCCATCTGTCTGTCAAGCTGTCCGCCGCGTATTTGCAGAACTTTGCCTGCGCTTAATTAAGCAATTTGAAGTGTGGCAGTGGCGCGGTGGGGCGGAGAGGAATGAGGAGGGGCAGGAAATGCGGCAACTGTGACTGTGGCTGAGTTGGCTGGCTGTGGCTATAGAAAAAGTAGCACAAACCGCTAATTGAAATTGCAGTTATGGCCGGCATGCCCGTTGCCTTGGCTTGGTCATCTAATTGAAATAGTCCTTAACTAGTTTATAGTTATTTACTTGAACCACGCCCCATACCCTCACCCTGTCTGCTCTACAAACTTTGTCCAAAGTGCTCAGCACTTGCTGTGCTGTCCGTCCGTTTGTCCGTCCGTCTGTCCACGATTCCCAACGTAGTGCTTAACTGCTCTCGTCATTTTCTTGGAATCCTATTTCAGATTTCTCCCAGTCCCTTTCGACCTGGCTCATTGGCCAATGTAGCATTATTAGCTTGAGCCGCTTAACGATTTATGCTTCTTCAACTTGCTCTTCTTCTGCTTCTGCTTCTCCTTATCCTTTTCTATTTCTATGATTTCTGTGCACTTACTTTTCAAATTGACGTAATTAGGCGCATTTTGTATGGTCGCCCACTGCTAAGCAGTTCATTTGTGCCGTCATAGAAGCCGGCAAGAGCTCGACAACAATGCTGGCCATGTTTATATATACACTATGGCCGAATGGCTGAAGACTGAAGATGATGGATAAATAACAGAAAGGGCGCAATTAAAAAGCATATCTAAGATTGAGCAAGAAATGAATGACGAATGACTAAGCAGGATGAGCAGGGGATTCAGGGGATATTTCCAGCCAGTCAAATACTGGCTTAACTCGTTTTTGAAGGCTCTTAGGGACTACAAATTGACAATAATATTACAATTTTCGCTATGGTGTTATAAAAGGCGGGAGTGTAAGAGAGCTGTGAGCTTGATGAAAGATGGGAAGGAATGCGGTCTGAAGGATGTTTGAGCTAGTCTGCATATCATAATTAACTACATTTATTATTGCAAGCCAGCTGGCTATAAATATATTTTGAAATCAACGAACATCTGTTTGGCCTGCAAGCTATCAATACAAGGCTTACACTTTGGGCTAAAATGGAAACACGACTGCGACTTGGCGACAAATTGATTTTGTTTTGTTAAGAATGTTGTTTGTCAACATGAAACGGAAAACTGAAAAGCGAGAGCCCAAAATGCTCAGCATTTTTTATGCATACATCAAAAGTAAACATTTGTACGTGTATCTCTATTTCTCTCTCTGTCTCTCTCTCTCTTTTTCTCTCTCTCTGGTTATTTGTTGCTGTTATGTCTCCCGGAAATCTCATGCAAATACAAATTATTCGGCTTTTGTTGCTTGTGTTGCTTTCATGTCATGTTATCAATAGATAATAGCAGATGTTTTTGTTGCTTTTCTCTTCTTTTCCTTTTTGTCTTGCCTTTTGATAAATTTGAAGCGGAGCTGCAATCTAATTGGACTGATTAACTGTTGCGGAGTTAATCAACTGGAATTGCATGATAGATCGATGCTTGCGCATTTGGCACGCGTCTGCTGCATACTTTTTGCAGGCACTGTGTAAATTTATGCAATCACCCACCCATTCATCTCAGTTGGCCCAGGCCCAGGCACAGCTGTAGGTGTTGACAGTGCCAATTTTCGTGCTGATGAATGTGACTGAGTGTGTGGCTGTTGCGGATGATGAATTTCTGGTTAAACTATTTGCCCCACCAGAGCCCCCGGCTCCCCTCAAGGGTCGCACAGCCCAATCGGACCTTTTAGCCGCTGTTGTCCATGTCGTTTTGTGTACAATTTAATTTCATGGCGATTTGTTGAGCGAGGACAACGATGAGTACAAGTCAGTCAGACAGCCCGGCCGTCAGCCAACTGCCACTCATATATCACTCGCATTCACATCCGCACTCGCAATTCGTATTCGTATTCGCATTCGCATCCGCATCCGCAGTGTCAACGCTTTTGACAGAGAGCTGGCGCACAAATTGCATGCAGAAATTCGCTGGGTGTAAGTGTCATAGGGTTGTCGCTTAAGCTTAAACAGCCTTTGAGCTTTGGGCATGTGTGCGCGTGTGTGTGTGTGTGGAAGGATCATGTTGTGGGTGGCTTCCATTGTTGCCATTAAACATGTCACTAGCGTTTCCTTTCTGGTGGTTTATGCTCCACCCTACCCACAACCGCAATATTTCTGTACGTTTTACGTGAAAGCCCGCAACATGGCTGTGCATGCATGTGTGTATGCGTGTGTATGTGTGTGTAAGTGTGCTAGCGTGTGTGTGTGTAAGTGTGCTAGCGTGTGTGTGTGTGTGTGTACGTATCAGTGTTGCCAGTTGTTAAGCCTTGAAATAGTTGGTTTGTGGATAAAAAAAAGCTAAAAGAGTCTAAAAACAGCTAAAAACACGCTTAAAATAGCTAGGATATGGGAGTCGTGGGTTGGATGAAAAATTGAAGAAAAAATACGAAAAGTAGCAAATATATTTAAACAATTAATTGCAGCGTATATTTTTGACCATCATAATAAAAATAAAAAGTTTGTGATTCCATAAACATTTCGCCAATTCGGTTTCCTCTAAATATTTCCTTTAAGCATTTCTTCTTGGTCTAAGTATTTTCTCTACTTATATACATTAAGTATTTTTTCTAATTGTTTTCTCCAAGAATTCCCTACAAATATTCCCTCAAAGTATTTCCTCTTTGTTCTTTCTCCAAATAATTCCTTCTAGTCTTTTATGCTGCCCTGAACAACCATTAAATATTTGCACTCACTTCACTTCACTTTACTGCACGACTCACCTCCACCAGGCCTGGGACGACTGAAGAAATGCTTCAGCTGCTGCCCTTTATATAGGGCGACCCTTACTCAAACACGAAGTCGCTCTCAAATGCTGGGCCCGACGCAAGGTAGAGATCGTGTCTGTTGAGCTTCAATTGACCAATGAGAGCACTCTCTGCTGCTGTCGGCATTCTAGCTTCGTTTTACGTCAATATAAATTTCGAATGAATACTGCTGCATATACACAGACAACTTAAATGAGCTTCTGTTGTTCTTCTTCTGAGAGATGGACAGATATAAAGACAGTCATACGAACAATTATATAGGCAAACAGTCTCTTCTGTTCCTTAGCTCTCTTAAGGCTTAGGACTTCTGTATACTCTGCCTCAATTTCTAACCGATAGTCATTTTCAATGGATTGAAATAGGCTAGCACTAGCCGAAAACAGGCTAAGCTGGCAGCACTGGTGTATGTGTGTATGTGCGTCTGTGTATGTGTGCGTGTGCACGTGTGTGCATTTTGAGTGATTATGTCGATATCATTGATGTTGATTTATGATGATGACATGTGAGTGTTGGCGCTGCAAGAAAATTGGCGTGACAAATGGCCAGAATTAAAGAGAGAGAAAGAGAGAGACAGACCGAAAGGTAGAGAGAGAAAAAGATAGGCAAAAAATATACATATAGAGAATAAACAGCATTTACATACGCATAAGCGTAGTGTAAATAATTCGTGGACATCAAAATATGACGTTAAGTTATGGCATAGCTAAATCAAGCATTTAACAAATAGATGAATTATGATAAACAATAAAAAGTAAACAACAATAGACAGTAATTAGCATAATCTATAAGGGCAGCAAAACATCATTGATAGGGCCAATGTGATGGATTATAATTAATACACACAATAAACAAAACCTGAGCAGACTCGATGCTGAAAGATGATCGACTGGTAGATACTCTATGCACAGAATGTATATATAGGACTGTAAATAGTAATATTTAAATTATCCGACACCATTATTATGGCTAAATTCTTAAGCAAAAATCCAACACCTCTGAGATAAAAATATATATAGCTCATACCAGGTGGTAAACTGGGCGCATCTTGAGGTAGTTTGGCGAGTGTTCGGTTCGGCTGCGCGACTTTGACGCGTGTCGCCGTTGTATTTAAGCGCCGCGTGGGCTTAACTATGAAATCGGGTTAAAAGTGGGCAATTTGAATAAATGTAAAATTAAATTAAATGAAAATAATATTGAAATGCAAATAACAAAGGATCAGATGTTAAAGGCCTTTATGAAGGCTCAGCTGCACTCTCCTGTGATGGCTGCAACCACAACAAGGACACGTCGCCATGCAACCGCGACTGCAATGGACGATTACAGCGGCTGCTGTGTCCAGCGAATGGTTTGCCCAAAGAGCACTAATCCCCACACTCGGGCACAGACAAAAAGGGTAATTGACAAAGCTACTTACGATCCTCGACGCACATAAGGCCATCGGACATGAGCTTGAGCCCGGTCGGGCAGGCGCAGGAGATGCGCGGACTGCGCTCGTTAATGCGGGGCGCAGGCAGACAGAGATGCGAGCAGTGTCCATTCACGGACTGACAGTGATTAATGCCATCGGGCTGGCGATACGGATGATACACGTGGATGACCATGGGATGTTGCAACTGTGAAGAGGAGAAGAGATCGATAAGTTCAGAAGGGAGTCACTTATTGTGGGGCTTACCATGTGAACTGCCGTGATGGGCTCTACGTCTTCTCCAGTGAATTTGTTGGCCTTGAAGACCGTCTGCTTGTCCCAGTCGGTCCAGTAAATGTAGTCCTCGAAGGTGGTGATGGAGAAGGGATGCCGCAGATACTCCGTCGAGTATAGGATCTGTCTGCGCTGCGAGCCATCGTAGTTGGCCGAGGAGATGATATTCAGCTTGCCATCCACCCAGTAGATGCGCTTCCTCACCAGATCCAAGGTGATGCCATTGGGCCACTTCACGTCATAGTTGATGATCGTTGTGCGATGGGATCCATCCATGCCGGCGCGCTCGATGCGTGGCGAGGCACCCCAGTCCGACCAGTACATCCAGCCCTCGATGGGATCGAGCGCAATCGAGCGAGGTATGTCGAGCGCATCCTCAATCAGAACCTTGCCCATGTTTCCATCAAAGTTGGTCAGCTCGATGGTGCACTTGTGGGTGTCTGTGTAGTAGACATGGTTGTAGATCCAGTCGACGGCCAGCCCATCCGAGGTAACCGACGACTTTTTCAGCACGACAGTCTTCTCGTTGCCCTCGTCGATGGGCGCCTTGTAGATGCTCTGCGTGTTGACGTCGCTCCAGAAGATCATGCCCGTGCGGAACACAAAGTCCAGGGCAGTCGCTGCCTTGGTGTTGTTCACGATGGACGTGATTTCCATGTGATCCAACGCTATCTTGCGTATGTCATGACGGCGGGCCAGCAGGAGCGAGGCGTGTCCTTCTGTTGCCTTGCAGCGCGTGCGATTGTGTGAATCCCTCATGTAGCCCGCTTCGCATTCGCACTTGAAGCCGCCAACTTCATTGATGCAGATCTGGGAGCACACGCCGGGCTCCTCGCACTCGTTGATGTCCATGCAATGATGGCCATCGCTTGTCAGCTTGTAGCCAGCGTGGCACTCGCATCGGTAGCCCACCGGCTGATCCACACAGCGGTGCATGCAGCCGCCGTTACGGACCTCGCACTCGTTGATGCCGCATTTGTTCGCGGGCTCATCCTCGCCATCGGGACAATCCTTGCGCCTGTCACAGACCTGCGACAGGGCAATGCACTGGCCGCCGCCACAGTCGAATTGGCTGGTCGCATTACAGCGCTTTAGCTCGGCCGACACGCGGCAGTTCCGCTCGTCGCTGCCATCGAGACAGTCCCTCTGGCCGTTGCAGGTGAGGTGTCCGGCAATGCAGCTGTGGTCGTCGCACAGGAACTGATCCGGCCGGCAAGTCACGTTCTTGCAGCTGGAGGCGTACTCATCGTCGCCATCGGGACAGTCGCGATCGCCGTCGCAGACCCAGCTCTGGTGCAGGCAGGTGATGCGATCCTTGCACTGGAACTCGTTCGGCTGGCAGGGTGTTATAGTCTGGGAAACAGTGCCGCAGCCCTACGAGAGAGAGAGAGAGAGAGAGAGAGAGAGGGCAAGATTAAGCACAAGTCAGTGTGGAGTAGACAATGAAATGGCTTGTCTGCTGTGCGTAGCTGGTTTTAAATGCATTTTACACAGCGCCTGTCAAAGGGGAACTTTGCTCGAAGTATGCCATAAAAAGCAGCTACTGCTAGGAATACAGGCACGCACACACACATACATATAGAGGATGTAATGTACTCCTTGCATGAGGAGAGCTGCCAGGGCTTTTATATCTTTTGTTGCATACTATCTGGGGCGGGAGCTGGCGCCCAAAATTGTTCACATTTTATGCGCATAGTTCTTCATGCTGCTATACCCTGTAGCTTATGCGAGTGGGTGAGGCAGTGTAGTGGAGTTACGTGTAATTTGGTGCAGGGTATCAGCTAGTTGAGCAGCCTCAGCTGCTCTGCTCTACTTGTATTATTTTTTTGGAAAGCAATTTTAGACATCGTTCGGCTCTCTGCTGCACACACATTAATGTTGACGGCAGCTTCGAATGTTGACGTCGACGACGCCAGTGTTGGGAAATGCGCGTGTGTTGCATAATTTATGATTTACGGGCAAGCATATAAAAATGAATACTGTAAGCGAGGGCCGCTTTGAAAGTTCTATCAGAGACAGCTCTGGTAGAAATGTAAAACAATTTTCTAAATTGTTTTGCTTGGGATTTTAATATATCCGCTTCGGTTATTTTCTATGTATTTGAAAATATTTTGATTAGGCCTTACGTATGTCTAATTCGATATAATTATAGTTTTAATATTTTTCTTATTTTAATTTACATATTTATTTTCTGCTTGGCAAACAAATTGTGGAGCAGCCCTCACTCTCACTTTTTTCTGTCCTGTCATGAGATTGAGATTTACTCTAAGACTAGTTTTATAGACTGTCACAACTTACGCGCTCATCGCCGCCATCCTCGCAGTCCTCCTCTCCGTCGCAGACCCAGGCCTTGGTGATGCAGGCGCCATTGCTGCAGCTGAATGAGGTGTTTTTGGGGCACTCGACCTTGGGGCAGGCGAGCTCATCGCTGCCATCGCCACAATCGTTATCCTGATCGCAGACCCAGCGCTTCTGGATGCAGCGGCTATTATTGCACGTGAACTCGTCCGAGCGGCAGGTGATGTCTATGATTCAATCGAGATATATATTAGAGATAGTCTGTGTGTGTGTGTGCATATGTGTGTGTGTGGAGGATTTTGCTGCGTGTACTTATGGGAATGTGTGCTTCTGTTAACATGTATGCTATGGTTAACTACAGTCGAGAGTTAGGCAAACAATAACAAAAAAGCAGCGACCGCAAAAGCAACTGAAATATGCGAGACATAACTCAAGAAAGCCAACACCATTATAAAAATTGCCAACGCGTTCGCGTCAGGGGATAAAAACCCAAAAGATTTGTTGCCACAACAGCAACAGCAACAACAATAGCAACAATAACAATAACAACAATCACTAACCACCAACTACATCTATGCAACAAAAGCATTGCAAAACTAAAGTGTGTAGCTGTCTGTCTCTGCTCGCTCTGCGTGTGTGTGTGTGTGTGTAAATATTTGTGCTCTATTGCAAGTGTATTGTTTAGGTAAGTATTACACAATACTTGCAGCAATGTGTATCATACTTATGGACAACAAGATGAAGTATGTACAAACACACACACACACACACACACTCAGAGAGAGCACTAGAGCACACACTATTACAGCTAAAGCTTTAGTTACAGTGTACAAGCAAAGCACAGTTAGGTTTGGAAACATTTCTTTAAGTCTGGCTTACTGCAAGTGGCCTCGTCGCTGCCATCGCTGCAATCTTTGCTCTGATCGCACATCCAGGCGAGAGGAATACACTCGCCCTCGCCGCTCTTGCAAGCGAACTCGTCCGGGGAGCATGTTTTGCTCTCTGCAATATACAAATAGATGTCGGGAGACATATGTAGTTAGTGCGAAGTTTGATGATGAGATGCAAGAAAACAAATGACGCGCCCGATTAGAGTTTGATGTCTGTAAATTTAGTAAAGTGTATGAAAATCCAGTTCTTGTCTTTTATTGCGAGTAAGGAAGATATTCATATAGTTGATTATTTGCACTTCAGCTTTAAATTTCATTATTAATTAATTTATTATATTATTATTTTATATATGATATATAAATATAAATATCTATTATGAAAACTATATTGTCATAATAAAAAATAAAAAAAAATAAAGTCTGAATTTTAAAACTGTCAAAAAAATACAAAAATAAATTTCATAACTTAATTTCAATAAAAAAAAAAAAAAAATAATATAAATATTTTAAATTAAAAAAATTTTTTTTTAATAAATTGAAACAAAAAATAATGTAAAAAATATAATAGTTTATATTTTAAGCAAAATTTGTAATTGCTTTCTAATTTTGAATTTTTGTTCTTTAAATATAAAAACAATATATTGTTACATATATCGTAAACCGAAGAAAACTAGAAACATGACAAGTGGGCATGCCCAATGGAAGCATATCTCGCTCCACACAGTCAAACCCACACCCACCCATACCCACACATATGAGCAACAAAATAGCTGTAAAAATTGCCTAAAGATAAGCTGGGTAAAATTTTTGCGAGCTCAACCCATGAATGAGGGCGGTAAAAATCAAGTGCCTGATAAACTGCGTTACAGGCCTCTTGTCTTTATGCCGAGTGGCTTCTAACTGTCTGCCTAATGGTGTTGCTCAGCTGAATCTTTGATTGCTGTGGCCATGGCGCTTTAAGAGGCGACGCCTTTAAGTATGCAACAGACTTAAAACGCGACTTCCTGTGCTGCCTGGCACAGTAATTAAGTTTATAAGAAGTACTACTGGCAGCAGCAGCAGCAGCAGCAGCAGCAGCAGCAGCAGCAGCAGCAGCAGCAGCAGCAGCAGTAGAAATTGAAGTTGAAGTCCAATTGTGGCTGGCAAATGCCAGCTAAGTAATAAACATAGTTGTCATGCCAACACCCACACACACACACACACACGCATGCACACATACTTACGCTTTTAGAGATATGGGGCAACGGGAGCTGAAGTTAAGCGAGCGGCATTTTATCTAGGCAGTAATTAAGACATTATCAGCCAACACTCCATAAAGTTAAAACGCACACATGCGTACGCATTAAAGCAATTATCACACACAGCTAAATGCGCACACAGTCAGGCCCACACACACAGACACACTCACACATCTGCTGATATAGGCAGCCAGCTTTAGCCTGAAACTTTCATGGAAGTTTTGCCAGACGTACAACACATACACACACGCACACAATCGACACACCCACATATAAAAACGCTTGTGTTTAACCCTAAATACGTATTATTTTTGTCTTGGTTTTTGTTCTTGTTGCCTGCCACTAGGCGCGTGAACTGAATGTCCTTTGTTTTGGTGCGGCTACGCTTGATTTTTCTTGATAAGATTAGGTAATTCCTGCTGTGTGTGCCACAGACTATAAAGGCTCATAACACCATATCACACACACATGCACACATAGCCATATATGTATATAAATGTATTTATATGAATATGCTTTAGCTGCCTGCTTACAGTTATTTGCTTTGCGCCAAAAAGAGAATTTTTATGCAATGTTTTTCCCTTTTCCATTTTTTTATTTTATTTATTTATTTATTTTTTTTTTATTTCGTTATTATTTTTTTGTGCGCTTCAGCGTCGTTGCAAATAAATTAATTTATTATTATTTTACGCTTTGTTGCCTGATATTATTTTTGCATGCGCAACGTGTCGTATGCGTGATATGACTTAAATTGGTATTTATTGCAGCTAGAGCGCGCGCACGAGCGTGTTCGCACATTTTCCTTGTTTTGCCAAAAGAATTCAACAGGAACGTGAGACTGGAGTGTGTTGAAAATTGTTTGCGAAATATAGAAAAGCTAATACAGACTTTGCATAGCTTGTGTTTAAATTTAAGTAGCCTGTTTAATATATTTCTTTGAGCGCATTAAGTATTAAACGGCAATGTTTGCTCAGCAGCTAAAGAAGCCAAGTCTCAAATGAAACAATATTCGTTTAGCTCAGCAAAGCTTAAAATTAGAATGTGTATGGCGCGGAAAAGTTTATGAACGAAAAACACTTTAAATGAATAGGAAAAAGTCCATTTTCACAGTGCTCAAAGAGTGAAGCGCGGAAATTTGCCAATATTGCGTATACGCAATGTTTCATTATCCTCTTAAGCTTGCCAATGGCAGCGTGAACTCTCTACTTTTATTCTCTCAATTTAAAAGCCACTACTATGATGGTCACTAAATGTGGCCAAGCAGCTGGAGTCAAGTCCTCCAACTTCAGTTGAAGGTGAAAGAGGCTGCTGCAGTCTTGGTGTGGCTTCGCCTGGCATAAGCCATAGCAAAATCAATTTGTTGCCTATAATAAATAGCTCATAGAAGCTTGAAAAGTGTAGGCACACACACACACGCACACACGCACAAAATCGCACATAACTTTCGTATTGTTTTCAATAGCATTTTGCTGTTATCTGCCAAGTCAAGCCTTGACTCCAGAGCGACTCTGCTAGCAATTTTTAATTTTATTTAAAATGCTTTTAGTTTATGTTCGAGTCGTTTAGAAGGAACTTTCCCCATTCGTGCCAGTCGACGTTCAGGTTCTGCACATCAAAGACATCAAAGCCAATGAAGTTTGATGCCTTTGCTCGGCAGCAGCTAGTTTTCTTATTGCTTTTCCTTTCTTTACTTTCTCACTTTCACAATAAACTAAAATTGCACAAATCTAATAATGAAAACTCGATTTTCAAAAAGTCGGCTTGTGGAGGTGGAAGAATGGCAAAGCGGTTGACAGGGATGAATAAATAATTTATAAGGAATTGTCAAGAATTCATTATATTAATATTTAAGTAATAATAATTGCATCAATTTACGAAATAAGAAATTTTGCTTGTGGCTTAGCTACATTAAAAGTTCTAGTGGTTAGCTCTGAATAGGAATTTCACGGGAGTCCAGCCAAGATGATGGGAATAAGAAGGAAAACAGTTTCAAACGAACAACTCATTATCGTTTTGTGTTATGAAATGATCTCAATTCATAAAATTCTTGGAATTTCATTCAAAAAATTTGTATTATCTTTTGTGTATGTTAAGCAGCAACGTGGGTTCCATTGAAAAATGGCACGATAGTCGATTTTTATTTTTGGGGCACGTTAAACTTCAATTAACATTCACAACGTTGACAACGATAAAAAAAGAAAAAACAAGTATCGTTGAAAAATACATTTTTTTTGAAGCGTATAAAAGCCATAAAATGTCACACGTGTTCAATGGCGAAGGGAGCCTGAGTATGAGAGCAGGGCAACGAGTATCCTGCGAATCCTCTGCATGCTCAATTCCTGTGTAGCCGTGCGCTGCCAGTCAGTTTGGCAGCAAATAAACCACAGGCAGAATTTGCACGCGAATATCTTTAGTATATATGTATGTATAAATATACGTATACATGTGTATGTATATGTTTTGATTACCAGTTTTTATTTCAAACAGGCTTCGCTGATGAGTTACGAGAGGATAACATCATAAAAATCTCATCATTTTTTTTTTCAATTACAGCGCGAATGCACAAAGGGAATAAAATGCGAGTAATAAAAAAAAAAATGTCTAATTTTATGTGGCATAAATAGTTAGCCGAATGCAACACAGACTATAAACTGCCACACAAGTTGCCGCGAAAATTGCGGTGATAACGCCCCAAAGCATCCTATGATAAAAAGCTTTCCAGTTGAGCTGCTGGTTTGACGGGGGATTATGATGAGGATTATGCTGAATAATATATTAAAAATATTCTCATTTAACTCTGGTTATCTAGGAGTGTTTATTCACTAATATAATTGTCCTAATCGAGTGAAAGTTCTCTCTGAATTTGTATGCATACATATCTCGGCTATTTGCCTATTTATTTTTACAGGGTATGCGAATTAGCTGGGCATTACATTTTGTTGGGCTTGTTAATGCATAAATACAAATTATTTCCGCTGCTGGCAGCATTTTTGATGCGCACGTCGCGATGTTTTTGCGTAGTCCTTTGACGTTAATTTATGGACAAGTCGGCCCACGTCGCGTCGTAGGAGCCCCCGTCCTCAAAGTCGTAAAGTATGAGATACATGGCGAATATACATGCGGGGATCTTGGGGGGAGCGAAGCAAGCACTGGATATACATGGCATGCATTCAAATAAATATCATGCTTTAAATGCGACTTTATGAGACTTTAGGCTATGAAATCCATTTGCGAGAGAGAGTGTTTATTTTTTTTTTTTTTTTTTTCTATGCCTCAAATTGTTTTCATTCTTCATTCTTTTCTTCTGTTATTAGTGGGCCAGCGTAAATCCTCCTGGGTTAGTACGTACGTATGCAAATTTAGCTATAACTTTTCTGCTTACTACACTCTAATTCGTCGGAGCCATCGCGACAGTCGGGGTCCCCATCGCAGATCCAACTGCGCGGCAGGCACTGCTCCCCATTGTCGCATCTGAAGGTGAAGTGGTTGCACACGTTCACTGCACAAGCCGAGCTGAAATTTGAGCAACCCAATCCCACGACAATAGATAAGAGCATAATACTTACTGCAAAGACCGGGTGCCTCATCCGAGCCATCGGCACAGTCGCTCTCCCGATCGCAACGCCATTTGTTGGGTATGCACTTGCCGTTGTTGCACCGGAACTGTTCAATGCCGCAAGTGGATTCTGCAAAAGGTACAAAAATATACATTTATTGAAAAATCCTTGCTTCCAATATGGCAGCCAGTTTTACACCGCCTGCGGAGCCATACAATTCATGTGAAGGGGAGCAAACGTCGGAGAGCGTTGCGCCATGGCATGGACCACTTGAACATACTCTTCAATAAATGAATTTTATTTTCTAAATTTCAAAGTATATTGCAGGTGCTCCACTCTGACTTCGCATAAATTGTATATATAGATGTATATATATAATCTATTGATCTAAAAATCTAATCAACTTAACCTCTTTTCTATGGCAAGTTTCACGTCTGCTGCATTTTGAAGAAGCAGAAATCAATATATATTTATACACATACATCCATACATACATATACATACATATATACATACGTATCTGTGCAGTATATATAATTTCAACTTGTTCTTTGTCCTGCTTGAGTACCCAACTTGCCTAGTTACAGGGTATACAAAATACTGATAATGGCCTGCCACTAAAAATATGAGGAATATGGGCGTGGAAAATCAACTTTTTTTTATGCATCAATAAGTTTCTGTGTCAAAAATAAATGTGATTTTTATGTTGCGGGCTGTGTTGATGCCACAGGCAACAAAAACTTGCCACTTGCTGTGCTTCTTTCTCTCCCTGTGTGTGTGTGTGTGTGTGTGGGAGGGGAGGAGCAGTGCGAGTGTGAGTCTTGTTACTTCCTTTACTACTGCCCAGCGTTCTTTGGCTGTTCTTTTGTTTTATGCCACCATGAAAAAAATAGTTTCGTTTTGCCATTTTATGGTCGTTTTATTTTATGGTTTTGCTCGATTTGCAAACAAAACTTTAAAGCAGAGTTTAAAGACAAAGCGAATGGAAAACTCAGATATGGAAATCTTATAAATCCGCAATAGAAAGATTTTTTATCAAAGCGAAAATTTGAATCATAATGAAAATTTTAATTAATTTAATTTTTGCCCAACACACTCAGCAGATGTTGCTAAGCCAACTTTTACGGCTTCCTTTCATGGTTTATGCTTCAGATTTTGAGATTTAAGATTAAATGTTATGCAAGACAGCCTCATAAATATACGAGTACAAATGGATAGTATTTGAGTTGTGTTCGCAATTAAAGCGATATAAATCCATTAGCATAACTACAAATGGAACCGAAAACTTTGCCAAAACTGCAACAAAGTTTTCATAGGCAACTTATTCTGGTGCAACAAAATTTTCTTAAGAGCTCAGCCGGCGAGCTCTATAATTTAGTCAAGTTGCCATCGGTGAGTGCAACAAACAATTTGCTTGACAACTATTTTCACAGAGTTTCCTCTCTTCCATTCCATTCCATTTAATTTATTTTTTAGTTCTTTGAACAGCTCTAGAGCAGAGCGTGCTGCAGCTCATC
This sequence comes from Drosophila arizonae, assembly GCF_054131065.1. Classification (NCBI taxonomy): domain Eukaryota; kingdom Metazoa; phylum Arthropoda; class Insecta; order Diptera; family Drosophilidae; genus Drosophila; species Drosophila arizonae. The sequence goes on along the minus strand of NC_142922.1, from coordinate 19,097,514 downwards.
TGCATATTGTTGGCTAAAATGTTGCACCTTTTAGCACCGACTGCACTCAATTTAACGCTGCAGCGCAAATGAATGAATGAACGAATGCGCCCTCGACAGACGTTTGAGAATTTGGCTGAGCTTTAAGTCCAATGATGCCAACTAGAGCGGGGAGGCGGGCAGGGAGGCGGGCGAGGAGCTCCGTCGCTCCCTTTGGACCCGGCTCAGACTGGCCTGGCAGCCATAAACTTTTGCGCAACTTTTGTGTGTGTTTCTCATAGAGCCCCCCACGTCGACCCTTTCCGCATTGCGAAAAATGCGCATCACGTTCTGCGTTTGGGGACTTCGCAACGCTCCTAACGTATTTACCTAGCGGCGGCATTTACCGCCGACATTAAACAAGGATCGAGTCGGAAGTCAGCCGCAGTCAGTAGCTGGATAGCTTCTCGTCTAGCATCTAATGACTAGGCCCAACACTGAAGCATGGCGTATGGGCAAGGGACGGGGCATGGGGCGGGGCATGGGGAACTTTAGTTGAACATTTTCGAAATTAATGAAATTGTCATAATCAAGTCTTCTGGCCGGCAAACTCAAAACTCGTTTAAGGCTACGGCTGCGGGATCGAGCTGTGTGTCTGGAAATGCATTTGAGCTACGTGTTTAATTATTAAGCTGTCTTTGTGAATGAATATTTGATTCATTTGAAAAACGAAAAGTTGCGAAAACATGTTTTTCACGGTTGGCTCAATAAATCCTAGACATTTCTATATGTAGTGCCTCAGAATTAAACATTATTTACTTGACAGTAAATTAATTCAGAATTTAATTTCATTAAATTAATTCAGAAATTTTAAAAGGTTTGTATTAAAATAAATATTTAAAAAATATATATTTAGACTTTATTTGTGAATAATTATTAAAAAAATTTAATGCCCAACAATTGCTTCTAAAGATTAATAATTACACTCTTTTAATTACTGAAATAATTTAATCTTTAAACTATAAATAATAAGTTAACTATAATAATAAGTTAATAATATTTAATGCTAAAATTAACTTTGAATTTTTTTGCTCCTACATTTGCAAGCGCAAAAAATTTATTTTCATTAAAAAAGTTTTTTTTTTTTTTTTTTTTTTTTTTTTTTTTTTTTTAATTTTTTTTGACAATTAAAATGTAATACAAATATACATATTAGAAATAATAAATTTTACTTGTTTTAAAGCAATTTTCGCAATTCAACCTGACCTTTTCATTCATGTATTAAAATTCATATGAAATCAAAATTTTGTTGTCCAGTGTAGTTGAATATAAATAGAGTCTGGTGGTGGAAATATGAGATTGCATATTAACGAGAGGCTAGACTTTTTGCCAATTTTCGAGCTCCCTTTTCTGTTCTCCCACTCCCATTCTCGCCCTCTCTCTCTCTGTCTCCCTCTCTCTCTTTCTCTCTGTTTGTGTTGCTTTAAGCTAGCCATAAAATTGTGTTTACCACTGGCAAAGTCTCTGCCGCTCAATTTCCGAGATTTTTGTTTACATTTTTTTCAAGCTCAATTTTCTCTTTATGCCTAATTATTTATTTATGACTTAATAGACTGACAGCTGAGGCCTCTAAATGTCACATACATCTAGCCAAACTGACATTCTGTGTGTGTCATTCAATGCATAAGCAAACAGACATTGGTCTATGCCCATGGCCCATGCCCCATGGCCGTGCCCCATGCCCCCATTCTACCTGCCACATCCATATATACGCCCACTTTTCGCACATTCTGTTTATATTTCTTTCGTTTCGTTTTGCTTTTAAACAAAGCTCATAAATTTGCGCTCGTTTTTGTTACGCATATTTATTATGTCTCTCGCACGCTCTGAGCTAAAAGCATGCCGCCCACACACACACACACACGCACACACAGTCACACTTTTGTCGCCTGCCACGCCCCACGCGAATCACTGCGGCGCCCAGGTGCAAACTTCATTATTTACAGTCTGACGCGTCGGGTCGACGACAACGTGGATTATGTGCCACTTGGCAGAGCAAAAAGGATGAAGGTGTGGCAGCATTGGGGCTGCATCCTTTTAATTCTAATACAGGTGAGCACTGACAACAGCAACAGCAGCAGCAACAGCCACACCTGCAATAACAATAACAACAGCAGCAGCTGCCAGTGCTTTGCATTCTCATGCATTTTATGCAATTCGTTTACGCTCTGGCATTTCGCTGCCCATCTTTTTTCATGATAATGAATTGCACTTTGGCACACCTATTAACGGCACTGAGTGTGTCGCCTTATCACCTGGCTCTGATTTCAGTGCATCGCACGGCGGGGGTTATCAATGCAACGGCTACAGCTGCCCCAAGCTTGCCCGCTGGCAACGTACCCAAGTCGAATAGGTAAAACATGAACAAGCTGGCACACACAAAGGCAAACCCACACATATACACTCAGACACACTTGCAAAACTTCTGGCACACTGCGATTGAACTGCCACATCTACCACGTCCCCGTTCAGCCCTCTCTGGGCGCTCATTTACAGCGTCCGGCTTAAAGCAACAGAAAAAGTTATCTTGTCGCACAAAAAGTGTTCACAAGCCAGCAAAAAATCAAAAAATGAAAACTTTTTTCCTTTGCGGTCATCCATCGATTTAGCGCATTAAAACTTTGCCCGAAATTTCCCATTTTCCATCTTCCCATCCTTCATTTGCTCCACTTGCCGTTCAATTTTTGGCTTTTGCCAGTGTCTGAGCCACTTTAAGCCGATTGTACTTTGAAAAATTCCTATATTATATTGTTATCAGTTAATAGATTTTCTAAGAACGAAATTAACGAACAAATAAAAAATAAAAATATTTAAAAATAAAAACATTGCAGATAATTCTAGTTAGACTTCAAAATACTCTATAAATTTCTATATCATCATGCTAGAAATATAAATGTAAAATTGTTCAATATAAAATACGAAAAAAAAAAGAAAAAAAAAAATAAAAAATACGAAATGGAAAATGAATAAAATACTTTAAAATTACCAAAAATTAGTAAAAATAACTAAATTTTTATTTTAAATATACAAATTCAAAAAAAAAAAAAATCTAGGAGTTTCATTAGTTAACAGTTATGAAGTGCTTTAGATATTTTCGAAAGCGTCAACTCATTAAACGTAATAAATTTAACATTATTTCATAATATTTCAGTTTTTATCTAAAGCCGAAACCTTTTTTCTTTTGGATCATTTGTCTTTGGGGTCTTTAATTGAGAAATATTTATCCACTGAATTTGAGCCATGGCCCTCTCTGCCCCCACCTGGCCCCCTTGCCCTACTAATGAAGTTTGTCTGTTATTTGCTGTTGTTGTTGCTGTTGTTGGGATACCGGACAAACATAAATTGAATTGTCCGTTTCATTTAAAAGGCGGAAAAGGGAAGCAAACGTGCACAAATTTCATGTTGTTTTCCCTCTTCCGCGTACTTTATCAACTTTTGCTTTGGGCTTCGCCTTCGCGTCTCAATAAATAAATGAAAAATCTTTGCTAGGGAGTTTTCTTCCCTTTGCCATTGTTTGCAATTGTTGCTGTTTGTTGTTGTTGCTGTATGCTTTTGTTGTTGTTGTTACGCACATCAGGCTGTTTCCTCTATGGCAAAGAGCACTAAAAAAAGGCTCGTCCTAAAATTCCCGTTTGTTGTTTATGGCACCTTTTTCGCTTTATTGGAGTTGCGCGCTGCGCTTTGTCTTCTGCTTCAAGTATTTCAATAAAAAAAAAGTAAACACAAAAAGCAAAACAAAATAACGAGTTTTTTTTTTTTGGCAGCTGCGGGTTAAGGGACGCATCATAAATCATTTGAAGAGGCGCTTGGTAGGCCCTTCCTACTAATGAGACAAACTTTTTTTTACATATGCTTGAATCTCTGATGTTGTTGTTGTTGTTGTTGTTGCTTTAACTGTTGAATGACCATAACAAATAGCTGGCCATGGGCAGCGCAAGTCCGTTAAAATTGCATTTTAAATGCCCGGGCAATTTATATGTTAAATAAAAGCGGCGGCCCGGAAGTGGAAAGCTTAAGCAAATTGAATTGAGTTTTGGCAAATTTGGTTGGCGCTGCTGCCTGCGCAGCTGCTGGCAGCTGCTTAGCTATTTAATGTCCGGAAATAATAACTGTGTTGCGGCATATTCCAAAATCTGCTTACGCTATAATTTCGCTGGATGAAATGCTGCATAAGCCGCAGCTCAAGCGCTTTTAAGGTGCTTTGGAATAAGTGTTTGGTAAGACTAGCAGATTATTTGCTGTGCTCCACAAAATACAAAATATAAATACAAAGAAAATCGTTTAAGAATTTTACTTGAAGCTCCTTTGAGTTTTAAATTTTTTACTCTATTGTTGAAATATTTTTCATAAAATATTTTAATGCATTCAGTGACATATATATTTGTAAGTCCTCCTGAGTATATCAGAAGGTTAGGCTCTATATAATATAATCTAACTGTGTTGTTAAGGTACTTCCATTCAACGCTCAAAATAAATATAACACAAAAAAAAAAAAAAAAAACAAAAAAATTCAAGCGATAAATTTGCCAAGTTGTAAAATATTCCACAATATTTTTATTGAATATTAATTTCGAGAGACTTTGAAGCTTGCCCAAGCTTGAGCTAGACCTTTCCAGCTGAATGTTTGTCTAGCGAAAACAAAACCAAGAATCGAGCAAACAGCAATCCTTTGAAATATGCTGATATTTCTATAAATATATATTAGAAAAAGGCGATTCGATAAAAAAATAAAAAAAAAAAAGAGAATACAAGTGGCAAGAAATTCGCCACATTTGCTGACGTTCAACCGCTCGTAGGCAATGGCGTCGGCGGCGGCTCCTGCGGCTGCTGCTCCTGCTGCTGCCGCTTAAAAGTGAGCCATGCATAATTTATGGCTTATAAGGCCAGCGGGAGCTGGAGCCAAGGATATGTGACTGAATTTATCTAACACTGGCAGTCCACGCATAGACATACATGACTATATATATGTGTATACCCACACACACATATATATATAAAATGAAGCCAGCTTTGAACAGTGCTGTGTGGCTTATCAGCTGTCTTTTACATTTCTTTAGATATGTTCCTTTTTTTTTGTTTTCGTTTCGACTGCATGAATATTTATGCTAACGATATTGAACGCCCTAGATATGTGCATACATACGCATATATATGTGTATATTGGCTACTTATAGCACTTGTCTAGAAGCTGCTTAAAAGTCGTGCCGCATCGCTTTGTCGCAGCCTTGCTTCTTGTCCATAGCTGTTTACGCGGCGTATGCGCAACGCGGCAAGCAACTGGGTTACTGTGCGTTCTTCTCAATGGCAGTTTGTCTACATCTTATTTGTACACATACGCAGAAAAGAAAAAGAACTGATGCTTGACATTATTTTGGCTGCTGCTGCCACGCCCACAGGCAGTAATTGACAGTCAGAGTGAAGACGATAACAGTAAATCGAACAGCACTCGAACTCGATATCCCATCCTAATGACTTTTAGCTTAACAAAATGAGTCGATTCTCTGTTTAGGTCCCAGCTAAACTAAGATCTACATGAATATGTGAATATTGAATAGAGAAAGTTTTGCTGTGTATTCAGGCAAACAACAAGTTGGCTCTTGGTCTATATTAAACTTCCAGGAACTTTGGCCCCGCAGGTGCTTAGCATGCGATTATGTTATACTTTGTATGATATTTTGCTTAAATTATAAACTCATACCCGTCGTATCAATGGCAATGGCATATGTGTGCTCTTGTACATGCTGTAGTAATCCGCTGATGAGCAGCAGCTGGCAAATCGGGTAGCTGCGCATTAGTCCCATGTTGCCAACTTTGCCAGCTGGTTTGCGCACGGCCTCAGACGTTAAATTGTATTAGATTATAATGTGGCCTAAGTGCGTGTTTGAATTATTCAATTATTTTGCTGTTTCTTCTGTTTATTGCCCTTCTGCCGCTCGCTTGTTCTTCGTAATTATTTTAAATGGGTTTCTTTTTATATTGTTCTCTGCTAGACGAAAGTTGATATCTTAATTGGCGCTGAAAAGTAGGCAATACTTTTTATGAAGCTTTTGAATATCGCATGTTTACGATGTAATTATAATTGAGATTTTTAATTATGGTGTTTTTTTATTAACTAAAAAATATATATTTATAAATAATATTTATAGCATTAAAATATGCAAATTATTTAATATGCTTTAATTCGATGATTTATTATTTGTAAATTTTATTGAGGCCAATTTATATATATATATAGCAAAACGAAATCTATGCAAATCAAATTATCTGACCGAATTCATTTGTCAAACAAAATTTAGCTGATTAAATTGATATACTTATATACTTTATTCTGTGATTTGATTTATTTATTTTATTTGCTTTTTCATTTGAAAATTATCTATTATTAGTATTTATATTTTAATTAGTCATGAATTGCAGTTTAGTTTAATCTATTGATGACATTATAAATAATTGATTTGACGTTTTAGAAGCTTTGAGCTCTGTGTTAAGGATAAACATTTGCTTTCGTGCCGTGTTGATTTTAATTATTATTTAAATTAAAATATTTTCCGTTTATTTTGAATGCAACACTTTCGCCTTTTTCGATTAATGCCAGACGCGTTTCATTCCATATTTACGTTTATTTATTGCACTTTTTGTATGCAAACATAATTCGCTTTTATTTAATTGTATTTTAATCTTTCGTCGCTGATGTATAAAGTAAATGTTTTAATTAAGCTGCGGCGCGGCTCTATATTTGTTTAATAATTATCTTTATTTTTATTGTGAATTATTTGCAAGCCGCGTGTGTGCGTGTGTGTTTGTTTAGTTTTAATTGCACTTGTTACAATTTTGTTTGTTTGCCATTGCAATTGTTGTTGTTCTTGTTGCTGTTGTTGTTGTTGCATATTAATTATTATAATGTGCACCATATGGCATTTAACAGATGCGTGGCCAGCACAAGTGTCAATGGCAATTGTTGAGGATGATGCCAGGATATTCGTGTCAAGTTCATGAAATGCCAAACAAACAGCCAAAATCAAAATACAAAATATGAGCTCTGCCTGCTAAGAGCAGCTGCTAAGAGAAATCTAAAGTAAGCAACGCAACAAAACAAAACGACGCGCAGAAGCGTGAAAAGCCAAATGGAACACTGTAGGCCAAAAAAGAAGCCAAAGCTTCCGCTACGCCAAAAACCAAAATTGTGTCCACTTCGAGTTGGCGCCAATGCGATGGCACACAGAGCAAACACACACGCACATTAAACTATTTGTTATAATTAATATTATTATACTTTTCAGCATTATTTAACATTATTTTTAATATTTATAATTTCATCTATTTATTATCACTTGTTTTTCATGAATTTTGTATTGCCTCATTTAATTTACTTGAGTTTCGCCTTTTTAGGCTCAGTTCTTGTTGCGCTCCTGCTCAGCTGCCTGAATGCTCGTCCTGCTGCGCACACACGTCCGTTTGAATGGAAAGTTCGTTGCCAACTGAGTTTTGAGCGCAACGCGGCGTATCTTAAAAATAGAAATCTGCCCGCCCAGCAGCATCCAGCATCTAGCAGCAGCAGGCAGCTCGGTGAGCGCTGGCCGAGTTTGCGCTCAACCAATGCTGATAAGAGCCCAGAGCCAGACACTCAATGCGGAGTCGAATAGCCAGCGAGTGAGTGCAAGAGTGTTCAACTGAGTGCAACTGTGTGTGAGTGAGTGTCTGTGGCTGAGTGTACTCTATCGTTGTGAGTCAGGAAATGCTTAGCCGCTCGCTTATCAAGCGGTGGCTCACGCTTCAAAATGCTGTCTATATTCCTAATCAGCTGTTATTTGTCAACAAAAAACCAAATCTGTACGTAAACCCAAACAGATCTAAATAATTATCTGTAAGTCGATTAGCTTTAATGGCGCTTTGCAACATGGGACTGAGGTCAACATATGTTATTCATTTTTCATTTTAAATTATATTCATAATGTTATATTCACTTTAGTTGTGTTTACTCCGTAATATATTACATACAACTGACTGAAAACTAGTCTATATTAGGGGTATTCCTTCAGCATAGTTATACACCTCATATGGCAATATTAAAAACTAGCTCATATATATATATATATATATATATATATATATACCTATATAGGGTATATTCTATTTGTGTTAATCCAGTTGCTCAACTAGTACTTGTACTAGTTTCGCTTATTTTTTGTTGTCCAATTAGCCTGAGACGCATTACTACTTAACGATAAGAAAAGCGATAAGAATTCATCTTCTGACGCAGTCAGACGCTTGACCCAGCAGTGCTGGCTGAGCGGGGAATACCATATATATGTATGTACTTACATATGTTAGATAAATCTAGCTATATCTAGATGTATATATGGGGAAATGAGTCAAGTTTGAACCGCTTTATCTTTGCCCCGTATCACAATTCTTGGGAGCAATACCTTCCATTCACATCATTTATTGCTTTCTCTTTCTGCTTTTATGCATTTTCATTGATAATTGCTAAGTCGCAATTGTAAAGTGCGCGATAAGTCGGAGAGTCTATTGGATTATATGTGCTACATCAGCACTACAGTTACTTAGTACTAAGTGACCTTACGACTTCCTTTTGCATCAGCCACAGACAATATTCCAATTGAAAATGTGCGATTGAATTTTGCGAAATTTGTAAATATTTTGATTGTCTACAAAACTATTTTTGCATTTGTCAATTTGTGGAAAGTGTTTTTCAATGTAAATAAATATATATTGTTTTCATTTCTATAAATGTTTTTTTTTTTTTTTTTTTTTTTTTTTTTAAATTATTTGTAATCTATTTTGCTTAAATAGTATTTTACTAAAAATTCGAAAACCAAAGCCTGTGCATCGTTTGTTTTTATATTTGCATGGAATTATCTTCAAGATTATTCTTCATGCTTTAAGCAAACGTGAATTTGGTATACTATATATAATATTTATTTTATATAATATTTATTTATTAATCACATTAATCAGTAGGTAAAGCACAACCCTTATCTATCATATGTTTAATACAAATATTCAAAGTCCGTTTTGCATTAGTGTAATAGATTGCTTCTCTTCTGCTTTCATGAATTATTTTTATTTCCTAACTTTCAATAACAAAACAATAAATTTTTATTAAAGTAAAGTCAGAATAATTTTATATATTTATTATTTATATATTTATTTACATGTTATTTGTTTTATTTTTATTTTTTTAAATATCATATTTTTTTAGATTGACATAAAAAAATTGTTATTTCAAATATGAAATATAGAGCTGCTCAGCTGCACACGTTATATCAATCATGTGCCCGAAAAATACAATATTCTACTGCAATTATGCAGTTCACTACATTATTTATATAAACCTATCGTAAATATATTGTTACTAACACTGTCGTGTTGAGCCACAGTCAAGTAAGCTAAGCTTTTTTCTGCTCAGCTCTGGGCTTAACTCGTTTGAAGCTCTCGCTACGCTGGCAGCATGATGCAATGGCTTAGTTGGATTGCACTTGACTTGTTTTAAATGCTCGCCAAATAAGACTCAACTTGTGCTTAGCTGCTGTGAGCGTCGCCAGTTCCCTCCGCACTTGCCACACGCTCATTTCCTAAGCTCTGTGCCTCGCTCACAGCACAGCGGGGCTCAAGGTTCTTGTTTATGTGCAACATTTCGTAATTACAGTTCAGTTTGCTGAACTCGGCTAATATCTTGAGCCAATTGAAATTATTCTTTAAAGTGTGCAACGGTAAATGGTCGGATACAAAATAATATTTAATATTCATGAGTAGGTAGAATAAATATAAATAAAACCAAAGATTTTATTTGTATACAAATTTTAGACAAGTAAATATCAATAATATATTTACTATTCTTCTTAATTTGAGACTTGAATTATTAAATTTTATATTTCTCTAAACAACTGTAATATTAGTTTATATTATATTCCTATCATATATGATATTAAATTTGAGTATCTGTTTTAACATGTCACTAAATCTTCAGGTATACCCAACATTTTCGACCTCATTGTTTAGTGTCTAATTTAAGTGTCAGCCCTAAAAGTATGCAACCCAAAATAGCAAAAGTGCTGCCAAATGGAAGCAACGAAGCACGAATAAACCAGAAACTGTAAATTAAATACGGAGAGCTAATAAAAAAAAAAAAAAAAAAACACATACACCCGCAATAATGGAGAGAGAAAGAGCTAGCGGGATACAAATATATCTCTAGATAAATTCAAATACCTACTGTATATATATAAGGCTAAAAATTAAACGAAAACAAATTCAGTTTGGGGCAGTTGAGTGTCCACCTAACATGACACTAAATAAACAGCCAGTTGTTACTTACTCAACAACGAAGCCAAACAAATAGTGAAACACCAAAAACCAATACAAAAGCAAATACATACACACACACACACACACACACACATATATACACACACGAGCACACAAAGAAACACGCACAGCAGCTAAGTAAATGGTTAGTTCTGTGACATTTTCTAAATTGAAAAACTACAAAATGACTGACAACAGATTATAGTGTGAGAGAGAGAGAGAGAGGATAGATTGAGTTGGCTTTTGGGGTGGTCTAGGGCCCGAGGGTCGAGGGGCGGAGTTTGCAGCGCACAGACAACAGCTGTAGCCATTCATTCAGGTCCACAGCCATGTGTCTTGACTTTGGCCTAGGCAAGGCTTAAAATAAAAAATTGTTTGTACTTTGCTTTGCGCCAGCAAAACTAAGGTTGAATGAAATCCATTTGTCTAGTGGCGTCGCCTGCTGCCCCAGCAGCTCCCAAATGACCTCAAAATAATGCTAGCAACTGCTCTAAGTGTAGCTCAGACTTACCTTTAAATTTACATTGCTCGATCAGCTCGTCGCTGTGATCCTTGCAGTCTATCTCGCCGTCGCAGACGAATCGGATGGGTATGCATTCGCCGCTCTGCTTGCAGTGGAACTGTTTCTCATCGCAATAGTGTGGCAGGCTTTGAGCTGGAGAGAATGAGAAAGAGATAGTGAGTGAGAGAGCGTGAATAAAAGAGAGGATATATGATAAATCAAATGCATATTAATTCATTAAGTTCAGTTTCTGCGTGGCCTAATCAAATTCATAACTAACATTTAAGTTGAAAACTTTGGCTCGTTAACAGCGCTGCGAACCGCACAATGGCGCACATTAAAATTTTGTTGGTGGGGGGAGAGGGCGGGTCCGGGTGAAAGGCGGCTTTTGTGGCTCTCCAGCGTTGACAAGCTTTAAGACCTTGCTAAGGTCGGGGCCAAAAAGCTGACAATAAACAAAAAACGTGTTAATAATAAAGTGTGGCGTATGTTTGTGTGTGCCTGTTGTGTGTGTGTGTGTGTGTTTGCTTGTATTTGAAAGGGGCTAACCGCAAAATATGCCGTCATACACAAAAGGACACAAATTTTTGAAATTAATAAGCGCAAATACAAAGCGAGCTTAAAGGATGACAGGCGGCGTGTAGGTGTTATGTGTGTGTGTGTGCGAGTGTGTGCCTGTGTGTGACTGTGTGTGTTTGTGTAGGTATCTCTCTTGCGTTCTTACGCTGTATAAGCTCACAACTGGGACTCATCAATCGTTTATGGCATTTGCCTGTGAGCTTTGCGACAAACTCGCTTGTAAACAAAATGGCGTCAGTCGTATTTCCGTTTAGCCATAAAATAGCTAAAGTTTCAACGGCTTTCGTAGGTGAATGTGTGTGTGGCTGGGAGGGGATTTACAAATTAGCTGTGTATGTGTGTGTGTGTGTGGGTGTGTGTGGGTGTGTGGATGTGTCTATGTGTGTAACAGCTGCTTAATCCAAAACAGTTTCACTTTGGCAAAACCATATGCCATTTGACATTAAACGGTGCGTATTCAACACAAATTGATAATGGCTTAAGCGATTTGCAAGAGATGCACGCAATGTCTGTTTGCCTGTATATGTATATGTGTGTATGTGTGTGTGTGTGCAAGTGACGCGACCTCGCCAGCAAAAGTTACTTCATTATCGTGCGAAATTCTGAGCTTGCAGCAACAAAATGTAATTTTCATAAACATTTTTCTACTTTTGTGCTTTTAATTAAAGAAAGCGTATGCAAGCGTGTCTGTATGTATTTTATATTTCATTGTTAAAGCACAGAAATTCCTAAATGTAAACATAACAAACTCCCACTAGCTATACAGCCACGAATTTTCTACTACATGAACTAGTTACAATTTAATTAAAAACTAGCTTTATAGATGTGTGTATATTTATTATTTATTTATAGTTGATTTTTGTATTCATCATGATCCGCTGAGCAAAAGTCGCGTTAGGACCATCTCAATTATTTAAAAGCGTCGCATAAATTTACTAAAAAATTTAAATATATTTTGTATATTTGGATTTTTTGTGCATGGCAAATGCGTTTTAATATGAAATGATAAGAGTTTTCGTTCGTTTTATTGTGTGAATGGGAAAATGTTGCAGCTATTCACTCTGCCTCTCTCTCTCGCTCCCTCCCTCTCTCAATTTCGCTATGTTTCTCTAAGTGCGCCTTTTTGTGTGCGCCACGCAATTTGCATTTTAAGTGAGTCGTTTAGTTGCTTAATTGAAATTGCTCTACAATATCTAGATGAACAATTCGAATATACAAATTTATGTCAGATCTAAACACAATGGTCAACTTAATATATATGTATACACACACACGTATATTAATCTGCATCAAAATGTGATTTATTTAGATTGATATGAATGCGAAATATTTGGAATGTTTATCAAGTGAATTATTGGACTCCATATAAACCTAATCCAAACTCTCTAATTAATATATCAAAAGCATGAAGCGAACATAAATATGCATTATCTAATCTTTAATTTCTATGGCATTTGATTAACATATAGCGGATTCTTTATAGATAACATTCCTTATAGATATATGAACTGTTTTGTAGGATGGTTTTCCATATCTACATCACAGTTGAAATGGTGTTTATCTCCAATACTAATGAACATACATCCTGTATAGTATTTCTAGAAGGACTATCTTTCCTTCCAAGTTTCGGCACACAGTTTCCAGTTTTCCATATCTGGCAATTGAGCCTTTCACTGATATAAATGATGATTGATGGCGGTAGATTGTCAATATTGATTTGATTGCCAATTTCCTGGCCTTGAAATCGAAATAGTTTTCATTTAACATGCGTTATTTGCCCTACGCCGCTATCTTTGCCCTTCACCAGCTACAGGCTGAATAAATTAAATTACTTTCCGACAAGAATTCAGCGCAACTTACAGCAAGCCACAAAAGCCCAGAACAGAGCAGCTGAAGCCAATTTGATTGACAAATGCTGTCTGACGCCTCGCATCTGATTGAGGCGGCAATTAAGTGCGTGTCTTGGTGCAGGTTCACAGCACAGTTTTGCCAGCCTGCCGAGACCAAAAATCAATCAAACAAATGGAGGCTTGGCCTCCTCCCGGAGCGATTCTCATGGAAATTCGCGCCATTAACTCAATAAAGCAGTTGGCGACCGCAGTGGGGTCTGACGAAGGGGGGATACTTATAATAAACAGAGAAATCAGCGCAAAAGTCAATCAATTGGTTAAATCAATAAAAATTCTTTGCGAACGCGCATGGCCAGGCGAATGCCTTTACATACATATCTATAGACATTTATTCAGGGGCATAGTTCAAGTCATAATTATCTAGTTAACATTCGGCAATTATTTACTGACATTACGCATCATTTCGGTGCACTTTGCCCCAATCACCCGTTCACATTACGCGATAAGCTATGATTAGATATTTGACAACTTCATTTTCCTCTTTGGACTTTATCGTGTTTTATTTGAGCACTCGTTCGCAATGGTAAAAAGAGCATATTGGTTTCTTAAAATTTGATTTTTGCTTATCGATTTTCGACTACTTTTTGTTAGATTTTTTAACAAGATTGAATTGTTTTTTATATATTATGGAGCTCGAATTATCAGTCTAGCGAAACGAAGGCTAACCAGATTATTATTCTTATCAATTCTAGTTGCAAAATAACAGTTGGGTCCCTAGTAAAAGCGTGTTAGCCCAATGATAGCTTATCAGCCGAGTTATGTAATTATATTTACAATATGGATAATTATATTATGAACCATGAAGGAAAAACTCCTGTGTATTTCAGTTTTTTTTTTCCCCAATTAATTTTTAGCTTGCCTAACTATAATGATAATAATAGTGTGAAGAGCTGTTAATATTAAGTAATAAATTACTCTAATGGTGGTTTGATGAATGAAAATATTTGAATAATGGGAAAAGAAATAATCGTTTATCCATTGCATCACACGTTGCGCATTTGTAGTAAAAATTTGAAAATTTTTGTTAGCTGTTATCTCTGTATTGTTTATCAGTTAATTTGTTTAATTTTTTGTTGTTGTATGACTGCTTATGATCGCTGATAAAAATGCCTGCAATTACGATAAACAACATAGTATTCTTTTTTTTTTTTTTTATTGTTAATTGTTGTTAGTCGAGCTAAAATCATGTGAATCGTGAACCGAAGGTTTGTGACTTGGCTAACCTGGCATTATGGCCAGGTTAATTATATGGCTGGCTTGAGTTTTTAAGAGAGTTTCACATATAGTTTTCATTTTTTTTTATTGTGTGTGAAGTTTAAAGTTTCTCTTAGTTGAATTCTCACTCTCGCTGTGGCTCTCGTAAAACATATGAGGTATTAAGCGTCTGTTGTGTTTATTTCGAAAAAAGGTGGCCTGATCTTTTAATGACGTCAGAGCCAACAATTGCCATAATAAACAGTTGTTTGGCCCGAACAAAACCATGAATCAGCTATGCAATTTGAATACACACATTGTTCATCTGTTCCGAATTCAAATGATGATCGAATCGTGTTTATCGGTTTGAATGGAATCGTATACAACGACGTCACGAGCAAATGCCTCCCACCGTAGAGGATTGTGTTTTCTAATTAAAAGCAAAATTAGTAGCGACGTTGCCCCATTGCGAATATGTAAACAATGTCGTCGAGTCATGCGCATATCTCTAAATAGACTTGCCAAAAAAAAAAAAAAAAACGAAATAGCGAATATCACGCCATTTGTTTATTTATTATTTCTAGCCCATTTTTGTGGCATACGTGGCGTATGCGTGTGCTTCTAATGCGGCCATGTACACCTTGATAAATGCAACTGTGTGTAGACTGCGAGTAATTTCATAAATAAACTTTTGCATTAGAAGAGAATTTGTTTAGTTTTTCCCATCAGCTTTGAATTACTTTGAATTCAATCACTGCGAAACATTCGTTGAGAAACTATCTCGTTTAGATAAGATTACAGCTTGCTAGCTGCTAGCTATGCTATTCTCTTTGATTAGTTTGTATACATTAGCTAGTGGCTGACTATTACGTGTTTTTCGTCAGATTGTTGATAAAGCCCTTTCAACTGACTCACTGCTCTTATCCTGAATGGTTTTCTAAGTATTCTAGTAGCCCGCAAATTTCTTGATAATGCGTAATTAGAGGTTGATTCGCCAAGAAATTATTATTTGCTAGAAAATGATATTATTATGTACACATTGCGATTCAATAAAGCAGTTTATATCATAGGATTATTGATTATAATTGAAGACAATTAAATATACATTAATGTAATATATTCGCCTTTAAGAGTATTTCAGCATTTTTGTGGGTATCAGATTCGCATTTAACTGCAATTTCTAGTAATTTCCATATAGCCAGCTAGCTAGACGGCTTGAAGTTATATAGGGTAAAGATTAAATATACGAAATTCTGATCAAATTCTTAATCTTTGCTGTTAGATGAAAGCTTAAGCAGATTATCTGCCTATTTATATTCAGCATATATCATATGTTATATATTCATATACATATTCATTATATTGCGCGTAGGTCAGGCCAAATTGGCAGCTCATGCAGTGTGATTTTTCACCCATTTGTCTATTTCACCTATGTAAATTATATCTACTTATAATACTAGAATTTGCACAGTTCCAATGACTTATTTGGCTGGGGCCTATATATATCTTGGGTAAACTGTAAACTTCTTAGTCAAATAATTAACTTGGCAAACTGTAAGCCATTCGCTTTAAGCGCTTTTCACACAACTGTCAAACAGAGCTGGTTTTCTCACTGTCTCCCTCTCTCTCTCTTTCTCTCTCCCTCAATAATTAAAGCTAATAAGTGAGTATGAAAAACTTTAGCAACAAGATGTTTAACATTGAAATCTTTACAATAAGATGAATGCATTGTTTGCCGTTGTTGTTTTATTTTACATATTGTGTCTGTTATGAAAGACTGCGACATGCAGCAAAGTGTGAAGTGACTTTTACAAAAGTGTGTGTGTGTGTGTGTGTGTCTGTGTGAGTATGTAAATGAGTGTAACTTGTAATACACAAGCAATTGCCGCATGTTGTTACACTTTATTGGCTTCATCAGCCAAAAGTTGTTTCATTCGCAACTTGTTTTTTTTTTTTTTTTTTTTTTTTCAATTTTTCCCCTCATAATTATGTCTAAGGTAAAATGCGTTTTGTAATTAAGCTGAAACGGAAATGCATAAACTGTCAGCTAGCAGCAGCGAGCTGGGTACAGTCTGAAATTAGTGGCCCACAGCACGTGCACATTTTTGAGCATAATTAGCCAAGTTAATTACTGAAGTCTGGCCGAGGACGTTGAGTTCTCGCTGCAAGTTCTCCTGCCTCTGCTGCTGCTGTTTTTATGATGAAGCCAGCTCGAAACTTGTTTAAATTCGATTTTAAAATAAATCAGCGTTGTCTGCCCTTCCCTTACACTGTCCAACTGGAGTGAATTTATTTTTGTTGTTGTTGTTGTTGTTGGTTTTCGTTTTGGCTGCGCATCTGAATGTGAGTCTGTGCCTGACATTCATTAGACTGTTTGAAAACGTGCCGGGAACTTCGATTGGTTTTGCGGTTTCCAATTTGAGAGCCAACCAAATAACAGTTGACAATTTTCATTTGCCAATTACGAGTTGGCTAACACTTTCGACAGATGCTGAAGCTGAAAGTGCTGCTAAGATATGATTAAATAATAAGCATCCAGCTGACATTATGAAAATGTCGAGCTTTATTTATTTAGTTCCATTTATTTTTAGGATAGGCACACTTTAAAATTTCTACTGCCTGATATAAAAATAGGTCTAGTGGTTCCAGGCTTAAATTTGGATAGGGATCAGAAGCGGGCATGGTCACAAAACTTGATATTAGCCAAGTTTACGAATTTAGTTTATGGGATCAAGTCTATGTGTTAGTGTGTTAATGGAGGTTACTCTGTGACCTCTAACTGTTTCATGAGCAGCCAATTGGATTAAGTGACATTTTTACTGGCCTTAAATACATTTGGCCTTTACCCTTTGGCTGGCTATATTTGGGATTTGGTAAGTCATTTTTTCGATTGCAAATTCGGCATGTAAATTATTTATAGAATTGCAAGACAAGCAAGAAACGATGATTTTATTATTAGACTAATATACCCCGAATGTGATCCAGTGACCGGCTCGAACCTATTGCCGTCATTTTTTTATAGCTTTAACTTTTCACCTCTTCTAGCTTTTGTTTTGCACTCCAAATTCGCTGTGCTTGAGATCATTTTGTTTAAGGTTAGGTTTCGACAAGTTGAAGGTTTGTTTTATATTTTTTAAAATTATATATATAAATAAATGTCTGTCGATTTTGACTGATGCAAGTGCTTAAAGTATTTGTAAACATATACACATATATTATACACATAAATGTATTTGATTGGGGCTTTTGCGAATGTTAATAATCAAACGGAAACGCAGAAAGTGGATGTTTGAGTGCATTGAGGTCAAGTTGTTCATTAGTTTTTAACAGTTTTCAATAACAGCTCTCGGTTTTTAACACTTTTTTTTGTAGGTTTCTTTTAAACCGATTGGTTTCATTATGTTTTTTTTTTTTTTTTGTTTTTGTTTTAGTATTTTCTTTTATAGTATACCTCATACTAGCTTAGATATACCTTAAGAAAGAAACTAACGAGCTGACGAATATTGAATACTCTTTCTGGTACTTCAGTGTTATCGTGTCTCGATTTGGCCTAGTAAAGAAGTGCTGAGGGTTTAGTTTGCTCAGTTGTAGAAATAAAGTAGCTGGCGATTGTTACTTAAGTATATTTTGAGGTATAAGTATATATTGCTTGCAAATTTATACTTATATTTCAATCATTCGCATTAGTCATTCGTCTGGGAGTTGAATTTCTTGAGACTACCTGACTGAAGTTTCAATTGTTTTAGCCGATTCTTGGACAAGCTTTACATAAATATTTATACATCGAAACTGGTTCGGATATCGCGGGCCACTCATATACTAGGCGAAGCGCTTGCTTCGCTTTTCAACACGTGCGCCCGACTTCAATTCGATATGGGACTCTCTCAAAGCAAAGAGCAACAACTCCAAAAATAAAATATAAAAATGAAGGCAAACTCAGCAGAAGAGCGAGGGAAACAAAAGAAACCAAGAAACACTTGTTGCTCTCTGCAGCCGCCGAGGTCTGTGCTCTCGGAGGCCAGATGCCGGCCGGCAGCAGAAAATGAAGAAACATGAAGTGGAGAGGATCGAGAGAGAAATAGAAGAAGAGAAGGAGAGAGGGAGGGAGGGACTGAGGGAGGGAGGGAGGTAGGGAGAGTGGCTTAGGAAAGTAAAAGGTAGACAGAATGTGTGTGTGTGACGTCGTGGAATGCGGTTGGAGCATAGCTTTAACATGGAAACACATGCGATATGCCGCGTCAGATGGAAGTCGACGGCTGTTCCAAATAAACCAAATCATATAACTAAATAAACATTGGGAAATTGGAGGCTCGCTGGCCTGATCGGCGAGCAATGCGAAACTGATTCAACAAAAGTCGGGGCACGTCGCACGCACACCCAGTGAAGTGCTTCGCTCTAAGCTCTTCTTTTCATTTTCCATTGAAGCTCACTTATAAATATCAACTTTATCTACATTTTCATCAAACTGAAGGCCCTAGTAGTCAGTAGCTCAATTTAGTTTTAGTTGCATATGAAGTCCACTTACATATATCCAATGGCGTGTTTATCTTGCCCGAGACATTCTGGAAGGAAAAGTCCTTGCTCAGGTTGATGCCTTTGCTGTTGAAGAAGGATGAGCCGAAGCTGTTGCCACCAGCACTGCTCCCACTTATGCTGTTCGCCGCGGCGGGCGCAGAGCTCTTGAGCTTGTCGAGCTGCGGGCCCAGCGTTGTTGTCTTCATGATTCTCTCGAGCAGCGCCGATCCGCTCAGATTTGATATAATTAAACTGGGACTGGGCGCCGATGCGGTCACCTGGGCGGCATTCACGGCGGCGGCATTGCAGAATTTGCTTATGCTCAGTATCGATGTGATGAAGATTAAATGGAACGACGACGTGAAACTGAAGCTGATCAGCTGCTGCACCCGGCTCTGATAGTTGCTGCTGCTGCTGAAGAACGCGCTGACTTTTGGAGGAGTATCCCCAGCGTTGCTACTGTTGCAATTGCTATTGTTGTTGTTGCTGTTGCTGTCGCTTATGTCTATTGTAATTGTTGCTGTGTCTGCCGTAGCCGGGAGTTCATCCATTTTATGCTTAAACTTTGTGATTGATAAATTGATTTTAAATTGAGTTCGAATTGGGATTTCACTCTGAAATGGGGATGGAAAAAGCACACATTTCTTTATTCACTTTTCTTCACGCAATTTTCCTGAGTATTTTATATACTATTCATTATTAAATAATACCGCGACGTCTACGTCAGCTGTTCAAGCGACGTCCGAAAGAAAAAGTACAGACGAAAGAAAGATACAAAAAAACAAGAAAAATAACGAACTCTTGCCAACCGCAAAATAATAATGAAGAAAAATTATACAGAGAGCGAAACGACATGATAAATTTTTGGGGATTGTATCGAATGTGAAGAGCATGCAAGAGTAAAAGAAACTTGCGGAACAGCAAAAATAAAAGAAAAAGAAATATCATACGATTTTGCAGAAAGTATACAGGCAAGAGTTGACTTGGAGTATGCTGTGCTTGGGATACCCTGCAAAGTGCTCAATTATAAGCAAATATAAAAAAGTGTCAAATAATAAGTTAAGTGAATAACAAATATGAAAACTGAGGAAAATTTACGTTTAATCAAGATGGAATTCTTATGGTATGCCTGCTCATTTAGTGCCTGGCATTGCAGGGTATCTTAGTCACATATAAAGATTGCAAAATATATAAGGGCGACGACTTATTCATGTGGCCAAACGCTTTCAGCTCGGCTTATGCAGGTTTTACAAGGTAAACCCTAAACATAACGTATACGAGTTTCGACTTGTCACGCTGAATGGCTTATGAAATGAATGGATCGCACTCATGAGCACCCTACAAATATGAGTCAGAGTATAAAAAACATTATCTATGAATCGTTATCGAGATCCCTGGCGCCTACACTCCAAATGAAGTAGCTTCTGGTCTTGCCCGATTGATGAACATTTTCGACATTGCTCTAATTTTAGTTTATGTTAAAAGGAACATTTTCTTAATATACACTTCTTGTTTTGTTATTATTATTTTTTTTTTTTATATATTTAGTTTGTTTTTTGGCAAATGCAAAAAAATGCGACCTCGAAATACACGTGTTCCGCATAAGATATATCGGATATGCCGCACAAGTAGAGAGATTTACGCAAGTCAGCTAAATAATCTCATACGCCAGCAATTAGCACTTAGATTCCATATTAACATTTGGATGCCGCTCTCTACCTTTTCTCTATTCGCTCTGGTTTTATCGTTTGGATTACAAAATATTTATGTTATTTGCTTTTGGTTTGGGGGGACATTTGCTACTCCGGCATTTATATATCGTGCACAAGAAATCTAGGTTTTGTATTTGCTGTTAGCTATGCGGCTGTTCGACTGTCCCGTAATAATGCCAGTAACAACGATACGACTGTGCCCAACGCACGACGTTTAACGACTGATCCACCAATGCGAGCCAACTGCTAACGACTCAGCCCGGTGTTCGTTCGTTTGCCACTCGGCGCACGATCGCCACGCGTACACAACCAATGCATTTGACAGTTGTGTCGAAAGCGAGAGAGAGACAGCGAGCGAGAGCGAGAGAGCGAGCGCGAATGAGCACAACAAGAGCGTGCGAGTCATTGTAAGAGACCAATGCGTGAAAGAGTCAATGCAAAGAGCTGTCAGGTGGTTGTAGACCCATTTGACACCAACCGAATGCTCTTCGCCAAGTGCTCGGCCAGTTGTCGCCGCGGATCACGAAAGCTAACCAATTTTGTCGTTGCTATAATACTATTCGCATAAATTGGCTCTTGGCATAGGTCAGAAACCATGACATGCATATGTTAATTGCATAGCGATATCAAAGTTGTAAGCAGACTATATTAAACGAATACCTTTGAAAATGGAATATTGTTACAGTTTGGTTTTGTGATCTATACAGTAATACATTTTACTTATTGTAGCACCTTGTGCATTTGAATGCGTATTTCATTTTGCTCATTAGAAATTCTTGTAATTAAATTTCTCAATAAGAATAAAGGAAAGTACTGAAATACGTATGCAGCTACAACTGCCTAGCCAATAGCGTGATTAGGCATTTTTTTGGTATTTGCATGTTGCATAAAACTCCGATAATGTCAGACAATAGGGTTTACGATAGGCGAAATTGTGGCTGGCAGCCGTGAAAATTTGTATTAGCATTTATAGTCGTTCGTATATTATATGACTGATACGTGATATAGGATTTAGTGATATATTTGACTATAGAGAAATTTGATAGCAATTGGAGGGATAGAAGAGAATATTCTATGTCTGGGTTATCTATTCGTACGAGTCGCTATGCGATACAGCTTTGCATTATTCAAGTACATTTTGTTTTGTTATTTGAATTTGATGGTCGATTTTGGCAATTCAAATGATTTTGAAGACTAACCTAGGATATTTCCATACTAAACCTTACTATTTATAGAACCTGATGATGAACCTGAAAAGAACGAATTAAATGCTATATAGTAAAACAAATTAAATACTACACATATCGGCATTTATTCAATCGCTTTGATTCGGAAACGTATTTACACTTAACAATAGTATATAATAATATTGATAATAATAATAAACGATCTGCATTTTGAGCAGAAACAAAGCTTTGTTCTAATTATTAATTAGATAATTAATCAGATAATATTATAATTTCAAATATTTTTTTGTTCAGTATTATTATTTTTTTTTGTCAATTAAGTAATGCACACTTACAGCTATATACAGTTTGGAACTATGTGAATTATCTTTAGTTATTTTAGTTTAGTTTTAGTTATAGTTTTAGTTTAGGTTAGAACTCGGCGACGTATTTTGTACAGCATCCTTAAAGGATTCTCCTTCTCCTTCTTCCTCCTTCACTCTTAACTGCTGCTAAAATAAGGTTAAAATAATTACACATACGAGTTGCTCAGTCTTTAGGCGTGTCTGCAGCGGGTTTATAATTGGCTTCTAAACATAGATTAGATAGAATAAACCCAACCTCTAATACGACGATATGCCTATAACGGGTGAGTACTATATGGAGAAAAAGAGACAGAGAAAGAGTGAGAAGGGGTAAACGAAAGATTTTAGCATTGCTGAAATAGTTTTGATCGGGATTTATTTATTACCTCCTCGTCCATAACGCTGGTGTGATCGTAGATACGTGCGGGTAGATTCTTGTGCAAACTGAAATGATCTTCAGTTGTTGTCTTGCGATAGATGGGATTCTCAAAGTTCATAGAGTTGATGCGTCGCTTGCTGCAGTAGCGGTAGCCAAGTAGGAGGACCTATATAATAAAAAAGTCAGAGAAACGGGAAGATAATGTGGAGCTCAATACGCTTATATTTAGGAAATCAAAAAAAACCTCATGGTAAACTTTATGGACACTGACTCTAGGCAAACGGAACATATGAAACATTCATAATTATATGTATGACCTAGACAAATGATTGGGATATTAAATATTGAAAATTTTTACTTGATATATTTTTTCCTACTGATATTTTGAGTATATCATAGATAATATATATAACTATATACTGTATTTAATTATTATTCATTTATATAGAATTATTATACGACAAACATCAAAGAGAAATTGTTGGTAGATTTTATATTATAGATTTTCTAGCAATATCTCATTTGCTTCTAGAATTCTAGAATTTATAATTATTTCCTATAACTTACCACCGATAGCAGCACCGCACAACCACTGAGACTGGCAATAACCACTAGCGCTATGAAGCCCGAGTCCGGCTGCGGGCTGGGCGCTGTGGTTTGATCGATGTGCGTTTGGTTGTTCACTGGACTCCGCTCGGCAACTGTGGAAGGCAGAAAGCAGAATGTAAATCACAAAAGAAGAGAAGTCAGAGCACACATAGCGCAAGATGTGACACAGCCATATAAATGAGGCAAATACAACAATAAAAGGCGCCAAATGAAATGAGCAAAAAGAATGAAAAAAGCAAGAGAAAAGCAAATGAAAATACAAAAAAAAATATATTGTGTAATATACGAGGCGAAGCCCAAAGCTTGTGGGCCATTGGGGTGATTGTTAGCAGCACTCGCGCTTCCGCCCCGAAGCCCGCCAACTCAACACAATTCGTTCCCCTGCCAATGCAAAAGAATTTTCAATCAAATCGTTCAAAGAGCGCATTTAGGCGCAAATAAACACTTAAACGCGCTCGCGCCTTTGATGGCTAAACTTTTATGCCCCAAGATCTGAACGGCAGCACCGACTGCGAGGGTATTAAAATAGGGGGTGCTGTCTGCTGGAGGGGTGGCTGAAGCGACACAGCGGGCAACCTAAATGGCGTAGGATGCGTAATGACATCGTTAACGCGCGCGCCGTTTAATGGATTCGGCTTCTGATACGAACTGCCGAATAATCCGGATTCAAGTTGGATCTTAAATCAAGGCGAACAGCGAAAGCTATCAGCTTTATCTAGAATTTCACTTTAAAGAGTCAAAGCAGCCAGTCAACACGGCACAAATTTTAACCTCATACTGTGTGGCTCGGTTTGGTTTGGCTCTGGGTGGATTATTTGACGTATCAGTTGCAATGTGCTGCCTACTTGCGGTTGTCTCCCTCTGTCTCTTTCTCTCCTTCACTGTAGCTTCCTCTCTGTCTGTGTGTGTTGCAAGTGGCTCTCGATGGCGTTTATGAAACTGTCATGTCTGTGGGGGGCTGAGTGTTTGCCTGTTTTGATGATGATTAATGCGAGCCGTGACAAAGCAAATGTTATGCCAGAGCGGCGAATGAAGTGCTTGGCTTCGAAAAGCCAAGTAGCCAATGCACCACCCCCAAAGGAAATGCGCCGCAGAGCTGTCGGCCAAGGCAGCAGCTCGGTGCATTCCTAAAAATGCCAGTGATTAATTTGGTTTCGCTTTAGTCTTTAGTTTTAGCTTTAAGTTTCCACAGTAAATTATGGTAGATAGTTTATAGAATTAACTGGATGCGATGGGAGGAGGGGAGGCATGGGAGGCATTTGGTCGAAAATAAAGATGAGGAACAATTTACTATATAATCATAATCATAATAGGAAGAGCAGATTCAGAGGCAGACGCAGACGCAGACTCAGACGCAGATCATAGGCATAGGCAGATTCATATTCAGATTCATATTCAGATTCATAGGCAGATCAGAGGCAGATTCAGAGGCAGATTCAGATTCAGAGGCAGAGGCATAGGCAGAGGCAGAGGCAGATTCAGAGGCAGAGGCAGATTCAGATTCATATTCAGAGGCAGAGGCAGAGGCATAGGCAGAGGCATATTCAGAGGCAGAGGCATAGGCATATTCATATTCATATTCATATTCATTCATATTCATATTCAGAGGCATATTCATATTCATATTCATATTCATATTCATATTCATATTCATATTCATATTCATATTCATATTCATATTCATATTCATATTCATATTCATATTCATATTCATATTCATATTCATATTCATATTCATATTCATATTCATATTCATATTCATATTCATATTCATATTCATATTCATATTCATATTCATATTCATATTCATATTCATATTCATATTCTTATTCATATTCATATTCTTATTCATATCGTTTGCTAGGAACTTTAAGGAAGACCATTTGAGGCGAAGTCAGACCCTACTTTATTTCCGAATAGATGCTCAGAATGAAATGCTTCAGATGTAATACATAAATACGTATATAGACAGACGAATAAAAACACAGATATCAACAGTCAGAGAACATGTTGATTAGGTTTATCGGGCATACCATGCGACTGGGGCACTTTGTTGCTAAGAGGCTTTGGCTGGTTAGTTTCGGTTAGTATATTGGTATTATTCAATTTGACTAGACGCTGATGGGATTTCGTTTTTGCCTTAAATCTGTGGGTACGCGGAGGTTGGGTTACAGCTTGATAATCGGCTGCACGTGCATTTGGTTAATTGAGAAAAAATTAAAAGCATTAATAAAGAAAGGAATCATGCAGAAAATCTAAAAATTAAGGAAGGTTTTATAAGAAAGCTACTTACGATCCTCGACGCACATGAGGCCATCGGACATGAGCTTGAGTCCGGTCGGACAGGCGCAGGAGATGCGCGGACTGCGCTCGTTAATGCGGGGCGCAGGCAGACAGAGATGCGAGCAGTGTCCATTCACGGACTGACAGTGATTAACGCCATCGGGCTGGCGATACGGATGATACACGTGGATGACCATGGGATGTTGCAACTGTGAAGAGGAGAAGAGATCGATAAGTTCAGAAGGGAGTCACTTATTGTGGGGCTTACCATGTGAACTGCCGTGATGGGCTCTACGTCTTCTCCAGTGAATTTGTTGGCCTTGAAGACCGTCTGCTTGTCCCAGTCGGTCCAGTAAATGTAGTCCTCGAAGGTGGTGATGGAGAAGGGATGCCGCAGATACTCCGTCGAGTATAGGATCTGTCTGCGCTGCGAGCCATCGTAGTTGGCCGAGGAGATGATATTCAGCTTGCCATCCACCCAGTAGATGCGCTTCCTCACCAGATCCAAGGTGATGCCATTGGGCCACTTCACGTCATAGTTGATGATCGTTGTGCGATGGGATCCATCCATGCCGGCGCGCTCGATGCGCGGCGAGGCACCCCAGTCCGACCAGTACATCCAGCCCTCGATGGGATCGAGCGCAATCGAGCGAGGTATGTCGAGCGCATCCTCAATCAGAACCTTGCCCATGTTTCCATCAAAGTTGGTCAGCTCGATGGTGCACTTGTGGGTGTCTGTGTAGTAGACATGGTTGTAGATCCAGTCGACGGCTAGCCCATCCGAGGTAACCGACGACTTCTTCAGCACGACAGTCTTCTCGTTGCCCTCGTCGATGGGCGCCTTGTAGATGCTCTGGGTCGTTACATCGCTCCAGAAGATCATTCCCGTGCGAAACACAAAGTCCAGGGCAGTCGCTGACTTGGTGTTGTTTACAATGGAGGTCATTTCCATATGGTCCAGTGCTATCTTGCGTATGTCATGGCGGCGGGCCAGCAGAAGCGAGGCGTGTCCCTCGCTTGCCTTGCAGCGTGTGTGGTTGCGTGGATCTCTCATGTAGCCCGCTTCGCATTCGCACTTGAAGCCGCCGATCTCATTGACACAGATCTGGGAGCACATGCCGGGCTGTTCGCATTCATTCACATCCACACAGCTGTGGCCATCTCCTGACAGCTTGTAGCCCTCGTGG
The DNA here is from genome assembly GCF_054131065.1 of Drosophila arizonae. NCBI lineage: Eukaryota > Metazoa > Arthropoda > Insecta > Diptera > Drosophilidae > Drosophila > Drosophila arizonae. The sequence continues at coordinate 19,070,766 of NC_142922.1, read as the reverse complement.
CAATCGCACTTGTAGCCCACCTGGTGATCCACGCAGCGGTGCATGCAGCCGCCGTTCTTCACCGCGCACTCGTTCTGTCCACACTTCTTGGCCGGCTCGTCCTCGCCATCGGGGCAATCCTTGCGCTTGTCGCACACCTTCGAGAGGGGAATGCACTGGCCGCCGCCGCAGTCGAATTGGCTAGTGGCATTGCAGCTCTTGACTGGAGCTGCCAGCTTGCAGTCCCGCTCGTCGCTGCCATCCGCACAGTCCGTCTGCCCATTGCAGGTGAGATGTCCGGCAATGCAGCTGCGATCGCCGCACTGGAACTGATCCGGCCGGCAAGTCACGTTCTTGCAGCTGGAGGCGTGCTCATCGTCGCCATCGGGACAGTCGCGATCGCCGTCGCAGAGCCAGCTGTGGTGCAGGCAGGTGATGCGATCCTTGCACTGATACTCATGTGGTAAACAGGGCGTCACTAGCTTAGTGGCATTCGCACACGACTGTGGCCAGGAAAACAAAGATAGAAAGAGAAAGACAGACAGAGAGAGAGAGAGAGGGTATCAAAAGTTTGCCTAGGTTGCTTGTTACAACTTTTTTGACTGAAAGTTTTCGCTGCATACTTTTAGTTGCTTACACACGAAATTATGTGCAGCCCCCTCACCCGCAACCGCCACCCGCACTTAGCCATGGCCAAAATGCAATTTTATGCGTACTATGCGTTGACAACAAAAGCTGCCAAAGCTGGCAGCGCTGAGTTATGCCCAACTTGGCTGTAATTTATATGCCAGGCGCTTTTCTTTTTGTCCAACTAACAAACTCACACACATACACAGAACAAGCAAGAGACCTGGAGGCGAGAGTGAGCTCGACTACGAGACATGCTGCAGTGAGCTAAAGAAGGCCCATGGAAGCGAATATGCCGACTCCTGTTTTCTCTCTATGGCGGACTATTCTCATGCAGGATGTAGATACATGTTTTAATTTTAGTTATATCTGCTTTTGCCCATCCATATACCCTACATACTATAATGGGCAACAGGGTACGTAAAGTTGTCGTGGGCTGCTAACAGCTACTACAAACCTTTCCACACAGAAAATTTGAATTTATGGGACAGGCGTTCAGCTGATGCTGATGCCGACTGCAGAGTCAACTTACCCGCTCGTCGGATGCATCCGGACAATCCGGATCGCCGTCGCAGACCCAGCGCTTGGCAATGCAGGCGCCGTTGGTGCAAGTGTGCTCCGCGACGCTGTCGCAGGGGACGACGGGGCAGTCGCGCTCATCGGTGCCATCGCCGCAGTCGTTGTCGTGATCGCAGACCCAGCGTCTCTGGATGCAGCGACCATTGCCGCAGGTGAACTCGTCGGAGCGGCACGTCTCGTCTATGGAACGAGAGGCAGGACAAAGGATTAGCTACAGTAAAAAAAAAAGGAGCACTGAACAATGGCACAGGCCTCTCCAAAAGAGGAAGAGACGTGAAACCAAAAAGGAAATGAAGTAGGAAGCGGGCCGCTTGATGAATGATGTGGCCAGTGAGTTAGCAAAAGAATATAATGGGTATAATGGCACTGCGATAGACTGATGCAAATGGATTGTGTGGGATATGGGCGTAGAGAAGTGCAACTCGAAGGCATTAAAAAATGTTGGCTTACAGAAAAAGAACTCAGAAAACGGTCAAGTAAATTAGCAGAAATTATCAAAGTTATAAAACGTAAATAATAAGAAGAAAAACTTTAGCTAGATCTCTAGACTAAGAATTTAATACTAAAATTAATCTCTTAATGTTATGTATGGATTTGTATTTTTTAATTAATTTGTTTTTATTTACAAAATGTATAAAAAATTAAAATATATTTGATTAATTTAAAATCCATTGCTTTAAGTATTTTATATTTAATTTCCTTGAGAATAATAGAGAAAATAATTGGCTAGCTGTGGGATTCAAATTTGAAAGTGAATTAAATAGAGTCTCCGAGGCAAATATGCATCGAGGTTGTTTAGGGTTAAAAGGCAATAACTAAAATTATTGCTGCCCTTAAATATGCCAACTCAATCGGATTGCGAATAACATTTTAATTACTTTCGATGGGTATTTTTAAAGAGGAATTATTGAGAGTTAGCCTCATAAATAAATTAATGCGAAACGCTTACATGAAAATTATATACCTCGCCGAATATTTAATCTGATTAAACGCATGTTAGACAATAAAGTAAATTGAAAAAATTAATAAATCATAATATCTTCACTTATTTTTATGTGAAAATTAAGTATGTAAATCTATATGCGAATTACATTTCCCTTTTAATATACAAATTAAAATCATTTTTACTATGCAATATAAAATGCGTTTAAAATTGTATTTGAAAACATTTTAGGCATATGTTAAAATAAATAATATTAAAGGGCAAAAAAAAAAAAAAAATGTCATAGAAAATACTATATATATAATATCAAATATACATTTACTAGTAATCTAGTAACAATATATGCAAGGTTTAAGATGATGAGCAATATTTTATATATTATTTTTATATAACAAAAAATTTTAAAAATATTTTCTTCTATCTAAAATATAAAACTTTATTCATGCTAAGTTTTCTATTTATAACTTTCAACTACAACTCAAAAATTGTCAATATTGAATTGATCTGAGGATATGCTTACTGCAGTTATGCTCATCGGAGCCATCGCTGCAATCCTTGCTCTGATCGCACATCCAGGCCAGAGGAACGCACTCGCCTACGCCGCTCTTGCAGCTGTATTCGTCCGGCGAGCAGGTGCGAGCCTCTACGAATTTGACAAAGTCAAGTGCCCAGAGTGAGAGCGACAGAGAGAGAGAGAGAGAAGGAGAGAAAAAGCGAGACAAAATGAAGAGTTGTTGAGCTATGAGTTCGTGTTCGTAACTAACTGCTAATAAATGTGTTTGGTTTGCTCAGTTTGGGGCTTATTAAATACTTTTATACGCAGCAGCTGCCAAATAAGCTGAAAGAGCAGCTGAACCTCATTTCATTTGTGGCCAGAATGCCATGAATGTAATGCACATCCAAGGCCAGGGATGTTTGTGTGCGTGAGTTGGTGATGTGTGTGTTATGGGTTAAGCACTTTATGCTCTGTTGCCAGGCGTAGCCGCCACGCAGCCAACGTGGCGTATGTGCGATATGTGTATATACGCATTGTTGGCAATATGTGGATGCTTGTGTGTGTTTGTGTGTGCGTGTGTGTGAGGGTCATGTGCTTATGAATATACGCGAATGCAACGACTTGATTAAACGGTGGTTAGAGAACTGGCGGGATAGCTAGATAACCAACATAGCATTGAAATTATGCGCAACACTTTATTAAACGTTAGGCGAGAGCGAGTTATGGGAACAGTGGATGGAATGTTAGCCAGCTGTGGAGCTGTTTACGTAAAACGGATTCGCTTACTGCATTGCGCCTCATCGGACTTGTCGCGGCAGTCGTTGCTGCCGTCGCAGAGCCAATTGCGGGGAATACACTGGTCAACGGTCTTGCACTTGAACTCATTGTTGGGACAGGCATTCACTATATTCAGTTGTACATATGTCATAAATAGTGTGGCGTGTGTGTAAAATGTATTTGAGACACTTACTGCACAGAGCGCTGTCCTCGTCGGAGCCATCGCTGCAATCGTTCTCCTGGTCGCAGCGCCATTTGTTGGGTATGCAGTTGCCGTTGGTACAGCGGAAATGGTCCGAGGAGCAGGTGGCCTCTGCAAAGAGAACATAAATAGAAATTCAATTGAATAAGCGGTAATTATTACAGGGTATTAGCGCTGTGCTGGCAGTGCTCTGTGCTTGGCAGTGCCTTTGAACTTTGAAGTTAACCCGGATCAAAAACAAAACCCGCCAGCAGCACAATTTGTTTTTCTCTGCTCAGTTGTGCTTGAAATCAAGTGTCTGAGTGGCTCTGTATGTGTGTGTGTGTGTGTGTGAGGGTTCGTATTTACTTACACGCACTTAAGCACGTGCTGAGCAAAGAAAATACTATACCACAAATAAAACAACAGCTAAACGAGTATACATAAAAAAAAAAACACACACACATATACAAACATAAATAAATCGTTGCATTCGCGGCGGGCACTGAATTTACAATGGATTTTCAATGTCCATTTGGATGGGGCTTGGCTGAGGGGCTGAAGGACTGAGACGGTCGTTCCATGTTGCCTTTGAAGCACTTGTTTTTCTATGTTTGTTATGCGCATTATATTTTAGATTTAAGCACATGTGTAAACAACTCGGAGAAATATAACGCAATTTCATGTATTTAATTTTACGTTTTAAAGCTCAAATAATTTGCAGAAAGTATTTTATATATGGCTTGAATGTAGAGAGATAGCAGTTGGGATTATCTAAAATTATTTTAAATGATATTTTTTGAATTAATATTTGAAAAAAAAAAAATTAAAGCATTGGCGATTATTATTTATATATATTTATATAATATATTTTAAAAAATAAACTGACTTTATTTTACATAACTTTTATTTAAATAATTTTAATATCCCATTCGCTTTTATAAAAGTTAATGTTAACTTAAAAAAAAAAATTTATTGTTATGACTATCTTTCCTTGTTAATCCCCGTTAAGGATGCGATTAAATGGACTTTTTAGCTACTGGAAACAGTTGTTACCTCAATTTTCATCTGAGCTGATGCAAATATGTGCTAGTTGGTCTTTAAATGCCTGTCCTTAGGGGTAAATATTGCATTAATTTTAATCAAATTGGAATGAGAATTACAATCGATAAGGAGCAAAAGGGAAGGCAGGATGGCGCATTATGCGGCGCCGTCTGAATTTGCCATATCAATAACATTTTATACGATTACTTTTTTAAACTTTTCATGGGCAGAACTCTCCGGTCCGATGCCTTAGAGCTCTCGCTCCTCACTGGCTACGCAGTCAAATGAAATGTAGCGTGACAATGGAACTAAACAGAAAGAAAAGAAAAACAGAAAAGAAAAGAGCACAACAACTTGTGCAGGACACAGGCAATGGAAGGAAACAAAATATAAACCAATGTGCGCCAATATTTGTTAAAAAATAAAAACCAAATATAAATAGAAGCTCACAAACCGTTGAGCAATAAAAAATGGTCACATGTGCAAACCAGCCAACACTTTCAAAATGCCCTCTGTACTATAGTGCATAATGTTACTTGAAGTCCTTTAGTTCTGGCCAGAAATAAGTAACGCCTATCGAGTCTAGTCATGTTTGGTTGAGTTAAGTTGTATTAGTATAGAATTGTTATACAAATTTGTCATAATATAGTTATTGTGTCAAGGAAAAGAAAAAGGAAAAGTGATTCCATTCGAATTTATTTGAATATTAAACTGGCTCCATCAATATAAGACATATTCTTTATATTAATTTAATTTAATTTATATTAATTTCAATACACAAGATTTTTTTTTTTTTTTTTTTTTTTAATTACCAAAATATTGAATTAAATATTTTTATATTTCACTACGGTACTTTTCGTAATCAATTTATCATACTTCAAGCTATTATAGCTTTTAATTCTTTTACAATCTATTTCAATCTCAGCAAATAAAGCTATTGCAATATATTTTTTATTTTGCGGAAAATGCAATACTTTTATTTATAGCGTCTATCAATATTGCTAGTATTATTGAATTTGTTTGTTAGAGTATTTAGTCCTGAACAAACAAAGGAATTTTTTTCATTGCTGGCTTTATGACTATATATATATTTTATATATACAGATGTATAAATGTTTTTTTATTTTATTTTTATGTGCATTTCCTTCGATTTATTTATATTTTTATTTTGTTGCATGCATGCATTTGTATATGTAGCGCATGTTTACGAATGCCCGCAGTTCCATTTAGCTCGATTCGATTTCTTTTTATGTCGCTTGTAAGCACAGATGAGTGTTTGACATTTTGTTGTTGCTGTTGCTAATATGTGGGAATCAGACAAACATACATGTATACATATATACGTGAGTGCGTGTGTGTGTGTAAACTGTGCCCAGCGGACGAATTGCTGCGCATTTCCAAATTTATTTCATTTTCTTTTATTTGCGAATTGCGCACATATTAAATGTGATGTCACATGGGATCACAATTAAAAATCAAATTAAATTTATTGTCCTTTACTGAGAGCATGGGAATGAAGGGCACTTTGATTGGTTCAACGCATGTTGCAATTGATAAAAGTGTGCGGCAAATTGCCAGTTGCCTTTCAGCATAATTTCATCTACTTTTTCAACTTTTCTTTTTTTTGCGCTTGTGTTTTTTAACTAAGTTTAAACGGCCTTTCAGTTGATTAAAAAACTTTGGCCTCTGGCAGTTGCATCACCAGCACCACCTCCACCTCCACCAGCACCAGCACCAGCAGCAGCAATTTGTATGCAAATGTCAGGCAGTGTGTGCAAAATATTCTGTTGCATGCAACGCGGCGCCCGGGGAAGGGGCAAATAGCAGCCAACTGCAATGCAAATGGGCTTAGACTGCAGTCGACTGTAGTTCTGGTATTGTGTATGTGTGCGTGTGTGTGTATGTGTGTGCGGCATATAAGCACATTATGATTGGGATTTTGGGCATGTGGCATTCAAGTTTAAAGGTGTGGCAAGCTGACGTAAGAAACGTTTGCAACTTGTTGCAAGTGGATTTAATCAAGTGCACTTGCCCATAAGTAGTTGAGCTGCCCCAAAGTTGCACTTCACAGAAATAGGCACCTCAATTCAGGGAATGCAGATGGCATTTCACTTTAAAAAGCCTTAAATGGAGACTAAGGACAGAAACATAAGTGAAAGGGTTTTTCATAAAACAATTTAAGCTTTGATCGAGAGTCTTGTGACAGCTATGAAAGACAAGGCAGTTGCTCTAACAATCGTCCATCGATACAAATGGAAGGAGTAAGCAGGAATCGCAGGAGTCACCAGTAACTTAACTAATTAAGCAAAATTTATATACATTTGCATTAGGCATTGCATTGTTTAAGCTTATATCTAAAATTTGTAAAAATTTCAATTAGTCTCAGTTTAATTGTAGCTTAATTCACATAGGTCGCCTTAAGTTTTAAAGTAATATTTTTAATTATTTCACTTATATATACATAGCAATAAAAACATTTATAAACAATTGTCATACCGTGCTCAGTAACCATTGCGCCCAGGCTGTGGCTTTGAGTGTGCAGCAAACTAGACACAAACAACAAACACCAAATGTGCCCCATGTTGCGAGAAGTTCTTGAATTTTGTATTAAAAAAATGAAGGTAAACAAGCAATTAATTTTGATTTGCATGGAGTGGACAACTTGTTCACTTGGGTCCTCGAAATGCTCGCGGTGTTAATTCGAGGGCAGTCAGTCGAGTTGCACAAATTGATTGCATAATTTCCGTGCCACATCATTTTCAAGTTCACATTTCACAAAACAACTGTCAGAAGTCAGGGCAGTGAATTTCACAGCGCCTAGATAAATGGCAATCGGGCAAATATTGGGGGAAATTGAGGGAAAACATTTAATGCGAGCCACAGCAAAATGATAAATGATAAATGAAAACGCTCAAATCGGACAGAAAGTCTGCATTCTAAATAGCCTCGGCCCGCAAAACGGCACGCAGATGGACATTGCCGATTAGTCTGACAGCGGCAAACGACTTTACACAGGACCTGCCCACAAGAAGGACCCGAAAAATAAAAAAAAAAATGAAAAGATTGATAAAAAACAACCGAAAATAAGGGCAGTTCGCACACAGAAAATTTCTAACAAGCTTTTCGGTGCTTTGCCACTTTGTCGGAAAAACACTTTGCATAACTTCAAAGGATCTGGCAGGAGTAATTCAATTGTTTGCTAAGGCACCGCATTTCGAGGACACTTCAATGGGATATATTTAAATATTTTTGCTTTTTCTCTCTTTCGCGCACAAATTTTTTATTTTGCTGGCAATTTTGCGCTTACTTTTTCGCACTGTTTTCAGTTTAGTTCGGCTTTAATGTTATTTAGTATTTATATTGGTTTTTCACACGACCGAGAATGGGTTTTTTGGGGTCTTCCCTTAGCTCGAAACGTCCGTTTGCTGGAGAAGTTCGCCGCCAACTGAGTCGACAGCTGCGAGCTGGCAGTCCTTAAAAACAACTGCCAAGAGCTGCTTCACAGCTTCTCTCGCAACGCCAGACTCAACTCAAATCTCCAATCTCAAATCTCAGCGCAAGCTTTCACTCCCAGTCCAACAAGCGGCTAGGCGAGTCGAGCGCAAAATATCGAGTGAGTTTTCCTCTCATTTCATCTCGCCTCAACTCAAGCTTTGTTGTGAGTGAAAAGCCGGGCACTCGTCTGGGCGCCTTTGTGAATATTGCAATGATTTTATGTTCAGCTGCGTACTGATTTGGTAATGATACGTAAGCGATTGAGCCAAATGAGCTTAAGGACTTATGCTCATTATAAGGGCGACGATTTCGCTGCTCCACAGAGTTTGATATCAAATACCCAACAGAAGTTAAATCAAATTATTTTGGCATATCAAATAATGAGAAATAATTTAGTATCTGAATTAAATTTAAAATAAACTGAAGAAAACTGGTTTAATATGAATTCGAATTTAAGTAATATCTTAAGAAACTTGTGACATAAAATATTAATAATCGAATATTGACTCAAATTTAAATATTGTATTAATAAATTTTGATTAAGAAATATCATCTAAATGACTGACTAATTTAATTTTTAGCTAGGCATATTTTATTGTTTAATTTTAACCATTTTTCTGCTTTAATTTTTGCTCTTTTCTAAAACTCAGGCAAAAACATTTTTATTACAAAAATTTAAAGTTAATAATGATTGGCTCAACCTCTGCCCCCATATTGTTTTCTTAAATATGTTAGGGTAAATGATAAATTTAAGCAACATGGTTTTTTTTTTTATTTTCTTTCGGAAGAGCTGACGCTAGAATAATTTAAACTAGCTATTATAAAGTTGTATTGTATCCACATTTTTTGTTTTCATACTATTTTTGTGCCCTTGCAATTCTTTGCCTTTTATTTCTGCATTAGCCCTTAATGCTCATTATGCTGCAACAGCGTTCATTTTTTACAGCAAATCTCGAGCTGTTTTCTTTTCTTGTTGCCTTTGAGGCACATTATCAATTTCGCTGCTTGAAAGTGTTGCCCTTCAGCAAAGATTGCATAAAAATTAAGTTATGCGCAGCAAGAGCAAGGGAGACAGCAACAACAACAGCAACAGAAACTGGCAACTGCATTGTGCGCATTTTTATGCAGGGCTTTCCTTTAACCCCTCCAGCATTTTACGTTCACTCTCTATTTATAAATATATATATACATATAATATATATATATATATATATGTATAATGCATACTTATTTTCATTCACATTTTGCTTTTTTTTTTTTTTTTTTTGTGGCTGGCTCAAGTATTAAGAGATAAAATAAAGCAGACGACCTCACATAGTTTCCTTTTATGTTAAACTTGCGACGCATAAAATGTCTCGTGCGACAAATTTGCAGCGTTGATAAATTTTCATTGCTGATGCAACAACGTTGCATGCGGCAGTCAGCAAAAATTGCGTTGCAATTACAGTTAAGCGCCAATGCTTAGCGACTTAATGAGCGCACTGCCCTGGCACAGTTTTGGTCAGCTGTCCGGCAGACAGCCTCTCAGCTCCCAGCCCGCAGTCCCGCAGTCCCCCAGCCCCTTCTCTTTTTTGAGCTGCCCCAATTGAAACTCGTTTCGCATTTTGATTGATTTTCCGTTGCGTCGCACTCACTTTGATGGACGCGACTGTTGCCGACGGCGCCTAAAAGTATGCAATGTCATTTGTAGATCGACTCACCGCGAAATTTGCACTCGTTCACCTGCTCGTCACTGTGGTCCGCGCAGTCCGCATCGCCATCGCAAACGAATCGAATGGGTATACAGGCGCCGTTGTTGCATTCAAATTGCTTCTCATCGCATTTGGTGTGTAGCGATTGGGCTGCAAACACAAAGAGAGAGATAGAGATAGAGAGAGATAGAGAGAGAGACCAACTGGGAGTTAATGATAAGTAGTGCAAACAGCCGATTCAAGCTAATTATGTTTTCGTTCTTGATTGTACTTTAAGCTTAGCGTAAGCTGTTAAAAGTTTTCCCATTAAAACAAAAAAACATCACGTAAACAACAAACGATAAAAAAATGAGTATGAAAATATTGGAAGGATAACCGATAATTCTATACTCTCGATCTTGTATGAATATGGGTGTGCTATATTTAAGCATAATGTAATGAAAATAATAAAAAAATAATAATGCTTAAAGCATTTTATAATTCAATAATTTTTTGAAAATATTCCACTTGCTAGCTTTACCAGGAATTCACTAAGCTCTCCATACTGCATTTGAAAATCAAAATATACGTTTACAAAGCGTATAGAACAAAGCCCAAATAAAACGGCCCTTTGGAGGTGGCTCAAGGAGCCCAAATTGATTAGGGCTTAAAACTTCAAAACAATCAAGAACAGACGCCAGCACATACGTATATATACATGAGTACATATATACACATGAGTTTGTTTAAATCATTTGCGTATACATATGTACACACACACACACACACATGCGCATCTCACATTGCTGGAGTTTTAATCAACAAAAATGACAGCAACAAAATGCTACAAAACTTTGCAGCTTGACAATTTTTCATCTTGGGTTACAAGTTGCGGTCGAGGTGTTCCCACCCCTACCCACACACACATACACACACACACACATTGCTATACATATATAATAATAAGAATAGAAATAAAACAGCGGTTAGGAAAATGTCAACAGCTCTTGGATGCAAAATAGAAGTATGTGACAAGCGCAAAAAAGTTATGGATTACCAATGTGTTGTATAAACAAGGACTCACACACACACGCATGCACACGCACGCACACTTCAGAGGCTACCCATTTATGTTGATAAGGGTTTTTTGCTGTCCAAAGTCTGCCATTGACAGGAAATTCTTTTTTGCCTGCTTGCCCAAACCAATCATAATTATTCGTTTAATCAAAACTTATGCATAAATAATTTAATATCCATTGTTTACGCCATTGTTTGTTATTGTTGTTTATTCTTTCCACAACAACAGCCACATCGAGTGCATTTCACCAAATGCCATCAATCAATAAGGTCAAATCAATTGCAGCGCAAAGACTGAAAATTGTTTTCAATTATGAATGAAGCAAAATAAACAAAGCACATGTCATAATTGTATATGTATATAAATATATATTCCAATTGATTTATACAAATTTACGTGCATCATGCATACGCGTGAGTAAAAACAAATATTGCTCTGTTCAATATTGAATTACAATGGCTGCTGTGCCTGCATAGAATATGGTTTAAGTGAACCTTAAAGTCAACGCTATGTACAGCTTGACCCAGATGCAAAACAATCAACTCGAGATGCAGAAGGGCCAATATAGAAATTGGCAAAAAAAAGAGAGTTATTTAAAGAGTTCTCGATATGTGAAAGCAAGTTTGAGCTAATACTTAGATTTATTTGAAAGCTATGTAGATCAGCATCAGCAGAATTTACTAAACAAAATATTGAATCTTTGCAGTAATCTCAAAAATTGCCCCTATGCATAGTACTTGTGCACATTTGTATGATAGGCATTACTAAATGAGAGCTAAATAGGAAAAACATAGAGCGAACTACAGCATAAACAAAAATCTACTTAAGTGGGGCAGGAAATTGTATTGAAACTGTTTAACATAAACTTAACATATCGAATGCTATCGAAAGGTCTAGGCCTCAAGTGTTTGCCTAAAACGGGTTCTCACAAAAACTTGACTCGACTTGATATTAAAAATGTTAAGGGGAAATTAATATATGCATGCATATATTACAGTCTAGTCATATAAAAATTTCAATAAGCTTTATCGTGTCAGATTTTGCAATGTTCAGACAATAGACTGATAAGAGTCGTACGACTTTGCCAGACGACTGTAGATAAGCTTGGCCCATGGTTGATCTAGTCGAACTATATATGACGTCTAGTGCGTAGCATAAAATTATTCGTATTATTAGATTGTTGCCATGGGATAGACATTCATATACCGATATCGATAGCATTTGCATGTCTGCGGTCGATAAATGTAGCAATAGGCTGGGAAAATTTTCTATTTTAATCAGAGCGTCGCTGCGTCGATGTGCTAATTAATATTAATTTATTTATAATGGGCTGCTTATCGCTATGCTGCCTGCTAAGCTCAAGTTCAATGTCAATTAAATTATAGCGACTTTTTTATTGAGGCGCATAGTGTTTGAACAGATAGAGGGAGAGGGAGAGGGAGAGGGAGAGGGAGAGGGAGAGAGGGTTGTAATCACGCCCCTTCAGCGCAGACCAAAACAATCAAGATAGATTAATTGTGATTGTTTTCATTGTTGTTGTCGTTGTAATTAAAAAAAAAAAAAAAACATAAACAAAACAATTAGAGGCAACTGCATCAGGTTCTTGATTTATATAAGTCGTAACGAGCAAAGAGAAGCGAAAGGAACACGCCCACTATTTAATATATTTGCTGTTGTTGTTGACATAAAACTAGTTGAATATACTAGATTTAATACATTGCTGGCATCGTGCATTAATTAATGCCAAAATCAAACAGCATGAAAAGCAAATGAGGCAACAAATTAAAAAAAAAAAAAACAAATTGAAAAAAAAAATATATATATATATACATTGATAATATATTATATACATATATAATGACTTCAAGTATTACATAAGTGCAAGACTAAAAGATACCCTGAGTAGAAGTTCTAATTTATCTCAGTTCGAAAAGTATTACGATCTGAGATAAATAAAAGGTATATATATAGGTATGTATATATTGAGTTAATTATAGATCTATTCAAAGATCTAAAAAACATATGCCAATTTTGATATACACAATACCAATACACTCCATCTGCAAGAAATACACGGTATTGACATAAAAATAAAAACAGTTTCCCATTGCGACCTTGCAGCGGCGTTTGTATAAATTTGTTGTGACATGAATCTTATAGAGCTATACATCAGAAGTGAATAAAACATTGCCCCACAAAAAAGAGAGACCAAAATATAAGTGAATAGAGCATAATAGAATATACTTATACAAAAAAGAAAAACAAAAATATATTATAAATAAATTTTGAGGAGAGAACTTGATTGGCTTGCAGCAGAGCGCAATAAAAATAAATCTTTTTTCGGGGGCTCGTCAAACGGGCATATTTAGTTAGTCGTGTATCTTTTAGATATCATCTCGACAATTGAGATACTCTGCAATTGACGGACATTGGGTTCAGAGACACAGCACCACAGATTTATATACACTCTCAATGCGTCAATGATGACCTCTTTTTTTGGCAAACCTACGTAGAATTGGCGCCTAGACTAGGTAAACAACGCCCAAATGCGCCATTTGGATATATGTCAAGAATTTTATTTACGATCTTCAAAGTGTTCGACCAAAGTCCAAAATGCAGCGGGCAAAGCCAGCGAAAAATATACAAATGTTTTTTAAAAGTTAAAAATAAAATTCGGGTTGATTTTGTACACATTTCCAAGTAGTATTTGTTGAAATAAATATATGATAAATATGGAAAACGAATAAATATTATATACATGGTATTAAGAAAGACAAATGATTGATATCGATAATTTAATAAATTGCATAGCTGTTTGCCTTCTAAATCTTAAAGCCAAATCAGTTTGTTATTAAGCACTTGATTCCATGACCTTCAATAATATAAAATTGCGACGCTTGAAATAAAAATTGTTCATTGGGAAATCCATGCGAAAAACACGTCACAGTAATCAAAATAAATCATAAAATTGGCGACAATGATAAGATAATCTTAATACCACAGCAAATCCTTGCTCGAGCAGGTGGTTTGATTTAAAGGCATTTATGACCCAGAATAGCCCAAGGTAATAGCCAATGCCATAAAGAAATTCCCCTTATCAAAGACTAAAGAATGCAGGCTACCCATACAGTAGCCCCTCCGGAAGTCTCAAAACAAAGTTTTTCATAGAAAAACTCAATCGAATATTCAATAAAAGTTTAAATTGTTTTCAATGGTCTTGTTAAAATGTACATAAATAAAATACAAATACAAATAAATAGTACTTTTCTTATAACTTAGCAAACTTCGTAGGTATATTGTACGCATCGAATAATATAAAAAATATGCAGGGTATTTCTATGAAAACATTCTTATATTATTTGAGAATTTAAAGTTGTAAATAGACATATATCAGTCAAACAGAAAAATGTTAAAGAGAGTATTATGCAGTCGGTTATCGATTAGATTAGATTTTATTTTATTTTGCATTTGCAACGCATTCGTCAGTTCACTTGGCCGAACATGGAGTCTGGTGCACCATTTCGTACGACGACTTGAATTCCGCGCTAAAATTAGCACAGTCTGGCTAAAAACAAACTGTGCAGACCGCCCCTTGCCGCTTTGCCGCCCACCCCCCCCCGTGCTCCCACCACTGTTAGCCTGTTTCTCTCACCTATGCCCAGCGGCGTGCCGATTTTTCCGGATACGTTGAGGAACTTGAAGCCCATGCTTAGGATGCTCTTGCCGTCGAGATGCTTGATCAGTGTGGCGCCATCTGTCGGAGGCAGCACTTGTTGTTCCATATGCGTTAGATTGGGCGCAGTTGTGGGCGTGGCAGTGCAGCATTTGCCCAGCGCCAACATCAGTGTGAAGAGCACGAGATTCGCATTGGCGCAGATGCAGGCGAACAGCTGTTGCAAGTGGTTAAAGTTGTTGCTGCTGTGGTTGTTGTTGCTGCTGTTGCCGCCAGTTGTTGCAGTTGTTGCTTTTGCCGTTGTAATGATATCACTTAGAGTGGTCGTAGAGCGTAACTCTATGGCCATGGTATGAACTTTGTCTATTTAATGCACTCAGCTTGCGGTTTCGCGCTTAGTTTTTCAATCGCTTAACGAAGCAGTTTCTCAGTTTCTAAAATCGTCTATAGTTGTTGTTGTTAGTGTAGCTCTATAATCATATGCACTTTGAATTGATTTACATGAAGTTTCAAGAGCCTATACAGAATGGAGAGTTCGGCCTTTAATAACGCTAGCAGGAAGCAAACACAGATTATTATCTAATCAAGTGGACGTTGTCTGCGCCGATTTTCAATAGCCAAAATAAGTCACACAACATTGAAAACTGTTGCCAAAATAAATACACAGATAAGCACGCACACACACACACACACACGCACGCACGCACATACTGGCAAAAGAGCGCGCGTCTCAAATCGTGCAGCAGACGCGTCGATAGCAGCCGGCCAAAAAGTTAACCAAAAATGCTGCAACAACAGCAACAACAACAACTAAAAAACTGGTTGATGTAAACCTACAGTTATAACAACAAAAGCAAAAGCAAAAGCAAAATATCGTACGATACGCACGCACAACAGGTCGCCAAACAGACAAAAAGAAGGTGAAAACAAAAACAACAACATTTCTGTTGACGTATTAAACAAAATATATGACCGAAAGATAGAGAGAGAGAGAGAGAGAGAGATCGCGTGTGAGAGAGTGGGATAGAGTGAGCAATGGGGGGTAAGTGTATGAGGCGATTGCCATAAGAACTTGTCAAATTTTTAAATATTTATCGCAATTTTTGTTTTCATTAATTAAAAACAATTGTTGCTGTTGTTTGTTTATGGCACGCGTTTTCAAACGCCGATAAAACCGCGCAAAGCTGAAGAGTTTTGAAAAAAAAAAAATCGCGTCGTTTCGCTTATCAATTGCCAATAAATTTTCAAGGCGTGTATTTTCTTTGGCACGTGCTGTGCTTGTTATTGTTGCTGCTATTGCTGTTGTTGCTGTTGTAGTTGTTGTCATTGCAGTTGTTACTATATTTACACACAGTTCTGCGAGTATAGATTGTATGTGGCTTGTCTATATGCTTAAGACGCTGCCGCCTCGTACAACGCGCATTTCTCAACTGAATTCGTTTTGAGAATTTGCCAGCACATTTAAGCAAATTGTCATCGAACACAACGACACGCCCCCCGCCGCACAGCACCGCCCCCGTTCCCACTAGCCACCTGTTTGTGATCGAGCTGCGCATGCTGTTACACAGTTGCTCAGTTTATATATACCCTGTGTGAGCGTATGGTTTTGTGTTTTTCTGAAGACATTTGTGGGAATTGTTAAGTCGAGTTACTTTATAGATCTCATCGTTTTGATCGCTCTACTGTAAACCTCTCTAGGTAGCAGCTCCATATGATTGAGGGCCTCTTAAAATAAGTTGTATTATGATCAGTCAGAGTACCTGAACTTCGGTGCATTTAGTATTTATTTAGGTATCTTCAAAGTGGCTTATCACAGTGCCCAGAATCGAACCAGAACCGAAGGAGAGGCACGCCAGAAACTCCAACTATTCCACGCTCTCTCTCTCTCTCTGCTTCTTGATCTGTTGCTCTTTTCTGATGCTTTCATTGCCTCTTGCGCAGATCAATTGATGAGCGCCTCTTAGGTGTGGTGAGTTTCTGGTGTCACCCGACTGGTGTGGTGGATTGAGCCTGCCCAAGCGAGAGCCCGATTTATTTAGTAGCTGCTGATACTCTCACGCTGTATCGGCGCTCATCTGATGATCGCAGGTGGGGTGATAAATGCGTGGGAAAAATGTATAAATAGTAAATCATAAATAGTAAACGCGCTCTGCGAGGTTATCTATTTGTGAATGAAGTGCTGATAGGAGAGTCGTAAATGATGTGAATGAAAGAGAAGAGAGACCATGACGAAAATTAATTATTATTTGACAGCTTCTGCCAAATTATGTATTGAAAAAAAAAAAAAAAAAAACCTAAATGAATTGATAATAGCTCTAAGAGTCTGTACATTTTATTTATAAATTTTTATTTTCCTAATCTAAGTACATAGAAAGATAAGAAATTCAAATTTGTGAATCTACGTATTCATATTAAGCGAAAGTGGAACACAAATATTATATAATATATTATATAATCTATTTGCTAGTATTTTTCCATACCGGAATCATATAATTTCTTAAGAT
Source organism: Drosophila arizonae (assembly GCF_054131065.1). Lineage (NCBI taxonomy): Eukaryota > Metazoa > Arthropoda > Insecta > Diptera > Drosophilidae > Drosophila > Drosophila arizonae. The sequence continues at coordinate 19,053,720 of NC_142922.1, read as the reverse complement.
TAAACAGCAGCAAATTTATAATTCAGGAATCGATTGAGAATTCCAAAGTAAAAGAGTCTCCTCAGTAAAGTCTATTCATCTGTTTTGCAGACTTTAGTGTGAGTATTATCAACAACATCTGAAGCGTATTACTTATTAAATTTATGATACATGGTATCTATAAATATATGAATTATCAGCTCGTAATTTAAATTGCGCACAATCCTTGCTAGGCATTCTGAAGTACACGAGAGTCAATAACCTGATCATATGATCGTATGGTCGATAGGATTACAATACTAACCTTGAACGGAACTGAGCACTACGAAAATTACTTTGAGCAAATCACTTAAATGCATTGTAAGAGATAAGTTCGATAAGCTATAAATGTGTCTATATATTGAAGTGTTTATCCACGTTTTATCGGATTTGCAAATGGGATCTTTAATTAAGTGCGAAACGGAAAGACGTCAGCGTTTTTTAATTAAAGATTTGAGATATTATAGCCAGCTATTACTGTGAATTCCCGGCCAGTTACTTGACGATCCGATCCGATGCGATGTGATGCGATGCCCAGCAATAACCGACGCGAACTGAAATTGTTTTGGGGAACTATTAGCATTTGTAGCTTTTCGAATGGCATCGAATCGAACTGAAAAGTTAAAACCTGACGTCATATTCGATAAGAGGCTCTTTGATAACTGGCTCAACTGGTCAGGTAAATAGATAGATTTCCAGCTGGCAGCAGGATAAATCGCATGTCCCATACTATGATAGCTCGTTGATATAGTCGAAACACTCTCGTCTCTACTATCCATCTAACATCTGCATTTGTCATCCACTTCAAGTGCGTAATTTATGATTTACGTGTGTAAATCATTTTTCAAGTGGAGCTCTCTGTTTGCCGTTGACAGAGCCCCAGCCCTCCTCTCTGTCTCGTGCGCATCCCCTTTCTCTTTCTAGCTCACTGCAGTCACTGTGCTTAGTTTTCAATTTGTCGGCGTTTCTAATTGCAGGCGTTAAAAATCGCTGGTAAATCGCATTCAACAATATTAACGAGCCTCCACCTACCCCCTGCCACTCGCTCTCATTCTGCACTTAACTGCAGTTTATCGCAGCGGACGTGTGTTCGAGTTGAGCACGGCCCTTATCGCCAACCTTCAGTACACCTCGTTTTCTGAAGTTTTGTTTGGGCTTAACTGAAATCTATCTATCTATAGGGCAGATAACTATAAGTAAACAGATATACAATGAAATATAGTTAAAATTAGAGATAGAGGCAGATCAACGAATATAAATAAATGTTGAATGAATGGTTAATCATTTAACCTTAAGAGTTCTTGAAAAAAAAAAAAGAAACATATATATGAATTGCTAGATAGGAAAAATGTAACAACATTCACCTATTCCTATCATATTTCTCTTCTGTAAAATCACGTAATTATTTCATGAACTATATGCACTTCTATTTTACAGCGGAAATGTGTTCGTGAGAGGCTCTTTACTTATCGATTCCGATTGTTAAGTGCCTTGTTAGAAAGGTCTTTAATGAAATCTTCCATCATTTGCTGCTTAAGGTTTCAAGTTTTGGATTTTTTTTTATTATTTTTACATTTAGCTTAGTCATCAATTAAAGACACTAGAGCGATTTATTTTTAGGCCTGTTCATTAGAAATTAATGAAAGTAGATTATCCCCTTATAGGTCTATAAACATTCAATGTTACAAACTGAGAAAGCTTCGATATAATCATTTAAAATATAATCAATTTAAAATTATAGTAAAAACATTATGTTTTTATCAAAGTTTTGGATTTAATTATAATTATGTTTATATCATATATATTTTAATTATATGTTTATTATTTCCTTTATGAAATGATGGGATTTATATTATACAACCACTTGATCGATCTTAAGTTTGAAGAAATCACTTTAAGTTTTAACTTATTATTTCTTATAACCTTAAAGGTTGTCTTCATTTTTTTTTTTTTTGTTTTGTTTTATTTTATTTTATTTTTTAATTTTTTTTTTTATTTTTCATAAAAGATAGTTTTAATTTTCAGTAATAACTATAAAATTATTTTTAATTTTTATTTACAGCTTTGACTGTTTTTTCTACGTCTTCTACTACTACTCGGACAACAACAAACTATTTTCGATCCCGTTATCCGATAACTCTTGGCTAATGCAATTATAATTGCAATGGGCCAACCAAAAACCGTTAGACTCAACGAAAAATGTGCACGAACGCAAAGCGGAATGTAAACAGCGAATGAATGAATGAAGCGCCGGCTAAGAAGTAACGGTAAATTTTCACATGTGCCAAAATGACAATAGAAGACCGCGCAGCCCAACCAGACACCGCGACGTCAGCGCCGACGTCGACAGCAGCACGCTAACAGCAGTGGATGCTGACCATTAACAGTGCTGTTAACAGGCCATAACAGCGCATGTTGCGCACACAGCGACGTCAGCGCTGACTGCGCAGCTAGCGCAAGCGCCAGCGATATCGCTCATAAACGTCATTCAATGAGCTCTATCTAAAACTACGGCAATAAGGCGACTGTGTTTGTGTGAATGTGTGTGTGTGTCTGTGTGTGTGTGTGTGTGCTTACTGAAGCGTTGCTAAATATGAAAGCATAAAAATTAATGTTATATTTATAGTGTGGCAGCCAAATGCGGCAGCAGGAGGCGTAGCTGCGGTCCACGCTGCAGGGCTCAATGTAGTTAGAGCAGGGCGGCAAGAGGCAGGAGGGGGTTGGTCTTGTTCTTCTCGCTGCAAGATGTGGCTGCTTCAAATGCTGCTATTTGCTTTGCCCGGCAGCAACCGCCGCTTTGTTTGCTTTAACTGTTATAGCTCGCAAGGGGGTGGGCGAAGGTCTAGCCGAAGGGGCTCACTTGCCTGGGTCCTGCCTGCATTTCAATAAGCAGCATACAAAATATTTCCAACAATAAATCGCCTCGAATAGTAACGCGCCTAGCCAAAGCGCCAATTGTGCACAAAAAAGGCAGCAACAGCAACAACAACAGCAACAACAATACCCGTAATTCAACTGTCGTCTCTGGCATGCTGTGTGTGTGTGTGTGTGAGTTGCCCTTGGCAATCCACACTCACTGGTGGCCAGCAAGCGCCACACATACCGCAGCCACATGCCACGCATGCGGCGCCAACGCCATTGGGCAGCGAGGCGAACGGCGGCCAATGCGGCGTATGATGAATTTTTCGTTAAGGTTTTTGCCTAGTTCAAATGTTCAGAGATTTACTGCATGCACATACAGTGCACATATGCACGTGTGTGAGTGTGTGCGCGTGTGTGTTAACTTGTGCATGTATGTGTACAAATTAATTCAGTTGAGTCCAGTTCGGTGAGTTGATTTGCTTAAACTTGACTGTGAGCTTACTTTGAAAAGGCAACTAGCTGAAAAATAACTTATACCATAACTTTCCAATTTAAAAAATATTTTTTGATTAATTCCTTTAAAATTTAAAAAATTGTTAAATAATGAAATAAGAAAACAATGTTCTTTTACCGTAATATAGCCATATTATTTAGGATATTTGAGCTTTAATATATTTTATAGTATTCATGACGTGTTTTCTAGTTTTTATGGAGCTGTAAACTTGTGCTTGTAAGATTTCATATACTGCTTGTAAAATTTTGTAAGGTGATGTTTAACAATCAATTAATTGTTAAAGTCAATTAAATGTGAAAATTGTAAAATTTGTAAAATGTAAATATAAATAATTTCAATCTCCAAGATCAGTTTCAATTTGTAAATCAATTTATTGTGAAATTTATAATATATATCAAACATAAATATAAATAATTACAACCTTTAAATTCAGTTTCAATGATCATTATCATTATATCTCAGTTCAAATGAACACTATATTATAATTGTGATATTATTTTACTACAGGGTACTTCCTAGTCGAGTACTTCCATTAACTTTCGCACTTAATGTTTTCCTTGAACAATAAAATAAAAATAATAAATGGTAAATTAGCTTTTGTCATCACACAATAAACAAATACGCCAACGGCTTAGGCAAGGTCCATTAATCAAAGAACTGTGCCACCGCCGCGGGCCACCAGATGAATTATTGAAACTTGGAACAGCTGCCACCTCTTAAGTGTCTGTCGCGCATTGCTTTGCCACCTCCCAAAGCAAAAAAAAGAAAATTGCCACTTCAACACTTTTGGGCCAATCAACAAAACGCCGTAAGGAGTGGCCGTGCCCCCGTAGCTACCCCAGCCCCCTCCGCGCAAGGCATTTGCCCTAGCTTGTTTAAGCAGCATTTAGCTTTTATTATCAGCTACAGCTTCGAAACCTTATCCTGCCCCGGCTCGTGATAGATGAGCTCCCCGAATCGCCAGCACTGATTGCTGACTTCTCAATCGTCAATTGTCAGTTCACAATTGTCAACTTCCGGTCGCTGTTCAATGGTGTCGCTTCCGCTTGCGCTGCTCTGCTCGCGTCTGCTACGTGTGCACGAACTGCGCTTCTTTAATGTGGAAACAATCTGTCCTAGCAGAGCAAGCGGAATCCGAGAGCGAGAGGTGGGCTGGGCATAGCCACAAGCCGACGAGAACTGCCCTCACATTAGCAGCCAAATAATCATACGCCGCATTGTTACAGGCCGAGCTGGAAAAAGGGACGAAAGGAGAGAAAGAGAGAGGGAGAGTAGGAGTGGAAGTGGAAGGCATCTGTTGTGCATATTTGAATGTATCGTCAACATTGTCCGAATGACAAAAGGGAAAACCTTGCATCAGAAATGCGAGGCGAACTTTCAACTGCGGGCCTTTTGCTGCTGGCCCACATAGGGGACGCATTCCAAGAGAGGCAGCAGGAGGAGGAGCAGATAGCTGCCACGATGAGGCCTGGCTGGATGCCTGCCTGCTTGCCTGCCTGCCTGGTTGGTTGGTTGGTTGGCCTCAACTTTGGTCTTTCGTTTCGTTTGCAGTGCTAAATTTACCGCTAAGCGACGAGTGCACAAAGGACATGACAAACAGACGAAACGGAGCAGGAGATAAAGAGAAAGGCGGAGAATAGCGCTGCTGCTGCCCAGGATCATGGGGGTCATTGTAATCATAACGGTAATGTTGATGTTGCCTCACGTTCTCTCTCTCTCTCTATGTGTGTGTGTGTGTGTGCAGGCAACGCATTTGAAAAATGAAAACCAAATACAAAATGTGCTCACTGAATTAGTCAAAATCGGGCTCGTGCCATGCAGCCGCACACAGGATGTGACTGCACGATGCCTGTGCTGTTCCTGTTTAAGTTATCTGAAGAAACAGTTTCGTTTATGAAGTCCCTTGCTGCGCCTCCTGCCCCAATCCGCAGTAGCAGTTTTGGCAACCAAACAAAAGCAATTGACTGAAGTTTCCTTCAGCTGCTGCCTGCTGCTGCCTTCTACTTTGGCTGCCTTAGCTAAGCAGCAGCGACGTCGACTGCGCTGCCTGCTGCCTCTGATGGACAAATGGAAAAGCAGCCGCAAAAAATGAACAGCAGCGCAGCTCGCGACAGTTTTTATGATATTTCAGTTGGCTTTTGTTTGCTTTGCAATTACTTCCCCTGCTGTGTGTGGATTGCATTGTTAACAGCAGCCGGCGCTGTTGAGCTGATGTTAAGCTGCTGCTCAACGGATGTTAAGCGCAAGTGAAACTGAAACCATTCGGCAATCGCTCAGGTTGTCACACTTATTTATATTTTGGCACATTCATTTGCAATTCTCTTTGGATATTCAATACTTTTCACTCAAATTTGCATGCATATCGAAGTGTGTGTGGGTATGTGTGTGTGGGTGGATGTTACTTTGCTCTTTTGTTAGCAGTTTCTGTGGCATAATTCCATTTGCTGCACCTTCGAGTGGCATCAAAGTGGCAAACTACATTTTCCCATCTTTGTATTTGCATTTATTTATGTATGCATGTATTTATGTGTGAGTGAGTGTGTTTGTGCGTTTGTGTGTTTGCGTGTAGCACACCCCTTAAGTGCCCGCCTGCACCATCAGCTTTATTTGCCTGACACTTCACACCCCGTTGCACTTAACCACCCCCAACCACCGCCGCCCTTCACCCCGGGCCGCTCTTTGCGGTCGTTTAACTGATGTTTCTATCCGTAAGAGGTCCTTGTGTCCGTGTAACGCTTCTGCCTGTGTGTCCTTCAGGCACACAACGACGGCAAATGCTGAAATCGTGCGAAAAATTAAATAAATGGCCAGCTCAATGGCTGCTCTGGCGGCGCTTTTCATTTGAGTTTTCTTGCATTTTATTTGTAACCTCATTTTCTCTTGCCCTTCACGATTTTAATGTGCAATAATTTCTGCATTGATTTTTGCTATGCTTTCTCGTGCCACCTTTCAGGGATTCCGACTCCTGCTGGGCCACTCCAATTTGCCTGTTGGCTGCCGTGACGTCAATGCCATTCGCAATTTCCGCGGCAATTAAAAAATTTTCTGGATTGATAGTATTTTGCATGCTCGTCACGCACACGTCTCCCGTCAGGAGTGTGAGGGGGTGTGGGTGTGGGTGTGGGTGTGTGTGTGCCTGTGCCTGTGGCCCATTGTTCATCATAAATAAATACTGTTAATTTTTCAATTGTCCGCTGAGCGTTTAACGGCCTTGCCGCATGCCCCAAGGGGCAGCCAGGTTACGTGCAGCGGCATGCCAGGCTGCGGGTGGGCCGACTGGCCATCGACCGACTGGCCATTGAGCTGTGAGCCACGGTCGCACGCCAAAAATCTGATAGACAGCGAATTGGGAAATGGATGCACGTACTCCATATGGCGGGCAGCTGACAAAAAAGAAGAAGACGGGAAATTGGTAAAAAAAAAATATGTTGGGCCGAAAACTTTTTGGGCAGTGCGAACGTGGCCAAGATTGACGGCAGCTGGGCCAATAAAGTTGACAGCATTCGCAACAGGCGAACGTGACAGCTACGCGTCAGCAAAGGACTGTATATTCCTTCTGTTATTTTCATTTTAGTTTTTTTGCTGTTGTTGTTGTTTTGTTGTTGCTGGGTTTCAGTCTAGTCGACAAAGTTGACACCGGCGTCACACCGGATATCAAGCTATAGCCGAGCTCCTAATATACAAATATACAAATACACAAATGTGTGATTGCCACATGCCACATGCCACATGCGGCAGAGCAGCTGCCGTCAGCGTCTGGGACGGAACTTGATGAGCGGCAAGCGTTTTAATTTTTCGATCTGCTACAATGTTGACTTCTATAAATCTGTCGAGCATGAACGCCAGCGCTCTCTCTGCCCCCCTCTCCCTCACTCTCTCGCCTCCCTTGGGCACACTCGCAATTGGAATTTCTAATCGAAGCAAATTGAATCACATGTCCTTTTGACGCGCTGCGACGCAAAGCAACGGTTGCCAAACAAACAATGGCAACGGGACTCGCAGCAGGAGGCGCTACAGCACGGGCACGATATCTGCCGGAAAAGCCTGGGCTGTGCGTGGCAACGCAGCATATGGAAAATCAGGCAGCCACCGAGGCATAAATCAACTTCTGGCAAAGTGGCTGCCTAAAAGGACTCAAGCTTCAACTTGTCTAAGTGACGGCCCAAATGGCAAAGATAAACGATTTCCGTACCCAACCAGGCAAATAAAAATAAAAAACGAAAATAATAATATATATAAATTTATATGTATGTATTTACACATATGTATATACAATAAGTGATCTACGCGGAAAATGTTTTCATGACTTTCCACCTGAAGCCCACAAGTTTTGGCATAGAATTTTACTCAAGCCATCTTTGCATATTTGCCTTTAGAAAACAATCAACGGACTCTTTGTATAGCATCATGGAGTTTTTCCATGCACCGACTGAGCATAGCACAGAAGTCCGATGTAGAAGAAAACTGGAAATCGCTTTTCATATAATATACAATTTTCTTTTCACTAAAAGTTGTTAAAGAAACTTAAATTCCTTTTGATTCTATGACACCATTGAAATATGTATATTCGTGTGATATTTATATTTTACTGCTTAGGCGTGACATTAAAAATGTAAAATTTAACTAGCACATAGATTCTATATTTCAATGACAAATATGGCTTATGTCAGAATGTACACTCCTATATTATTAAAAAAAAATATATTAAACAAAACATAATAATTTTTTTGTGTTTGCTTTTATATGATATAAAGACATACAAAAATATTATTTATATGAATTTTGCTTCAGTCATTTTTCATTTTCCAGCCCTGGACTTCACATGTTCCTCAGTTAAATTTTTAAATATATTCCTATTATTGATGTGCTTTGCCTGATCTATTTATACAAAACTGAAACACGCATTTTTTAACTTCCTCATTCCTCATTGCCTCATTTAGTTATATATATATACATTTATTAAACATACACACGAATTTGTATTAAATTTGAAGCGATTTATTATGTGCTGAAGTGTAATTAAGCCATTTTTATCAGGTGTTCCGTTTTTTGTTCAACAGAGAACATATATATTAATATATATTTGTGCATATACGGTTAAAAAGCGATAAATCTTCCATATGATTATTCGAGCATTAAGCAGTATTAAAAATTAAATAAAATATATATAAATCCAGAAATTTATTGCACTTTCTTTCGTAGAGCAAATAAAAGGTTCAACTTGCATAAATAATAATAAAAAAAAAAAAAATAAATAAAAAAAAAAATAATAATAATAATAATAATATATACAATATATTTGGAAATATAATTTGTATTGTGTGGCCAAGGCATTTGCTGGACGTTGTTACCATGGCTGTTGTACTTGGCCAATTGTCGCAATTAATGAAAAGCCGTGCTAAGGAAATTTGTAAAGCCAAACCCTGACCTTTGCTTGTGGCAGCTGTATTTTCTTGAGTAGACAAGCTGCCCGCCTAAGCCCGCTCCAGTAATTTGTAGCTCGTACTGGGTTTTTGGGGGAAATTAATTTACGAGGTGAAACTTGTTTGCGCTGTGCCCAGAACCCTTTTGCGCTCTGCCAGGCGGCGAGTCCATTGAAGCGTTTAAATTGCTGTCAACAGAAAGGCAAACAAATAAATAAAAGCCAAAAAGCATTCACCGCGGAGCAGCAGTTCGGTAAGGGTGTAGATGTTTCGGCCATCAAATGACCCATGGCAACCAGGGCAAAACGTGCGCCTGGACCAAATGATTAACACGTTCCCAGGGAGCTGCGGCAACAGAGCGCCACCCAAGATAACTGGAAAATATGCACAGCATGGAGGACCTGGCGCTTTAATTATCATTCGGAATATGGAGGCATTGAAGGACCTTGCCAAATCAGATAGAAATCCTCAAGTGAAGGCACGCGCCACACGTTGACGTTGACGATGATGGCGATGATGCTGTTGTTGGCTGCTGCTGTTGGCTGCTGCTGGATGCCGCTGTTGACGTGGCAGGCACACAAATGCCACATAATGTGCTCAAGAAAATCCAGCCCCAAAAAATAACAAAAAAAGATAAAGCTTAAAAGAAGAAAACGAAATACAGCTGGCAAAAGGTAGCAGACGAGAAACACGAAATTGGCAAAGGTAGCTAAGCAGTTAACATTCTGAAGGTCGCTCGGCTACGCTCAGAGAAAATATTGGCTAGTCGACTCAGAAATTGACAATGCCTACAAAGTAAAATCATATTTGTATATATGCATATGTGAGTAAATGAGAAATCGAAAAATGTGTTTAGTCTTTGACCATTATAGAGTCCATGTAAGGAAATTATTCTGTATAAAGGCTCGAAAAGTATTAGATTATGGCAAAACATAAGTATTTATTCTGCTCGTATATGAAACTCTTATTTTTTATATTCCATTAAAATGGACCTATATCTACTCTCAGTTGCTTTCAAGCTCTAATTATATACAGTAGAATCCCGATAATTCGAAATGGCAAGGGAATCAGTTTTTCTTTGGACTTACACAGAAATTAAAAAAAAAAAAAAAAAAATGCCTCCCCTTCCCACGCCTTTCCCATCCCTCGACATTCCCCTCACTCACCCTTCCCCACAAGCTCCCTTCCACTCTGTCCCTCTCCCTTCCCATCCCTCTATATCCTATCCTTCTCTTTTCCCATTCATCCTTCACTGACCCCTCAAAGTCTCTACCCCTCTCTCTGCCCCTCTCTGCAGCGCAGAATGATTCGAATATTAGCTTGGAAGTTTCAAAACATCTGCTAGTCGATCAGTCTCGACTAGCGCCTTCTGACTTGTTTATTTTGTTTTTCTCTGTGACTCACCTTCTTCTACTCTCTCTCTCTTTTCTCTCTCTCTCTCTCTCACTGTCACTCTCTCTTCTTACTTTGTCTCTGTCTGTCTAACTATTTATGTTTTTTTTTTTCTCGATTTCTTTGCAGCCATTTCATTCTATCACACTATCTCTGCCTGTTTTTTCTCTCATTTTATTGTGCTTTCCTTACTTGTATTTATAAAACTCAATATGCGTATTATTTTAACTACTCTACGTCAATATCTAATAGACCTAATCAACTTTTTAAATAACAATTCAGTTTTATGTGCTCCACAATTTTTCGAAGTGTACCGGTGACCATGTTTATAAATAGCATCTCGGCTCTGCAATGCATGCAAATGGCCAATAAAGCGAATGGCGACCAGTTCTTGTCGGTCATCATTTATAATGCATTCAAAGCCGCACACAAACGGATACAGGTACAGCTAAATGTAGATGCGGTCCAATTGTATCTATACACAGACGAACGGACGGATGGACGGACGGACGTCTCTGTTAGCAATGCTCTGTTCAAGGCTGTTGATATGCCAGTTAATCCGTCAGCACTTTGTTGTTTGTTCGGAGTGCCTTTCCCATGGCCCACGCAGACAGCTGAGTGCCAGACGGACGTAATCGCTTGTTGATCCTTTATAAATGCTTAAGAGCGAAAGGCAAAATACTTTTGGCCAGCAGCTGCTGCTGATGCTGCTGCCATTGCTGCTATTGCTGCTGGTCAAATGGGGTGACATAATCAAATCAATAATTTATGAGTTCACTTTGCTTTAAGCGGATTTACATCGAACGCACTTCACCCGGGGCCTTCACCAGCAGCCGGCACTCAGAGGTGGAGGAAAACTTTTTACAACTGAAACCGAAACTGAAAGTGAAACTGAAACTGAAACTGATACTGATATCAATTAGGTGGAAAGTGATAAGTTGTCGCCTGGAACTGTCAGTTGTTTGTCTAACTTGCGACTGTCACAACCAACACGGGATTAGTCGCTCCGAGGGGGCGGGGGTGTGGCCAAGTGGGTGGAGTGGAACTATGCGCACGCTCCACGCGCTGTGGAAGCCGTTGGGCCTGTGGATGATAATGCTCGTGTCTAATGCGGTCCAACCAAGCGTGCAATGTGCGAAATAGTGGGGTGGAGAGAGGAAGAGGGGAGAGAGAGCAGATAGGTGCTAAGCTTAACAGCAACCCTCAGAACAACAGCACAAACTCTGACGATTCTCTGTTACAATCCGCAGGGGAAATAATTGCAAAAAGCAAACGAAAAATCAGAAAATCTGTCGCGCGGGTTCAGCTGCTCTGCTGCGCTGCTGCTAGCTGTCGGCGGCTGGTTTTCTATTTGCCCAACAGTAGCAGCAAGCAGCGACGCGTGCAGCACAGTTGGCGTCGCAGCCGCTAACATGAAGCAGCAGCAGCAGCAGCAGAGAAAGGCAGCAGCTAAAGGCAACAAACGAAGGAAGCTTCAGTCAATTGCTTTTGTTTGGCTGCCAAAATTGCTCGATGTGATTGGCGACAAGAGCCAAGGCAGTGGACTTCATAAACGCAATAGTTTCCCAGATAACTTAAGCAAGCAGGCGCAGCGGAGGCACCCTGTGGAGACATCCTGTATGCATCCATAGCACAAGTAAAATTCTCACTAATTTAGCAGCGAACTTTTTTCGTTTTCGTTTACATTTTTCAAATCCACACACATACACACAGAAAAAGTGACACAGTGAGCGGGAGGCAACATCAACATTACCGTTATGATTACAATGACCCCCATGATCCTGGGCAGCAGCAGCGCTGTCTCTCCGCCTTTCTCTTTATCTCCTGCTCCGTTTCGTCTGTTTGTCATGTCCTTTGTGCACTCGTCGCTTAGCGGTAAATTTAGCACTGCAAACGAAACGAAAGACCAAAGTTGAGGCCAACCAACCAACCAGGCAGGCAGACAGGCAGGCAGGCATCCAGCCAGGCCTCATCGTGGCAGCTATCTGCTCCTCCTCCTGCTGCCTCTCTTGGAATGCGTCCCCTATGTGGGCCAGCAGCAAAAGGCCCGCAGTTTAAAGTTCGCCTCGCATTTCTGATGCAAGGTTTTCCCTTTTGTCATTCGGACAATGTTGACGATACATTCAAATATGCACAACAGATGCCACCCACTCCCACTCCCACTCTCTCTCCTACTCTGCTCTGTCTAGCTGAACCTGTAATGATTATTTGGCTGCTAATGTGAGGCCAGTTGCTTCTTCTTTTCTTGTGCCTGGTTAGCCTGCTTCCACTTTAAAGGAAAACAGTCGAGGAACACGTAGCAGACGCCAGCCGAGCAGCGCAGGAGGAGGCGGCGCCACTGCATAGCGAGCGGAAGTTGACAATTGTGAATTGACAGTTGACAATTGGGAAGATTGCAATCAGGGCTGGCCATTTCGAGAGAGTGAGCAGGACTAGAAGCTAGAGCTGAAGCTGAAGCTGATAACGAAAGCTAAATCCCGTTGAGATAAGCTGTTGCCAGTCCTTGGACAGGGGGAGCAGCAGTTGGGGCATGGCCATCCTCTGCTGTGATTGGCTGATTGGCCCAAAGTATTCAAGCCGCATATTTCACACAGTGCAGCCTGTGGGGCAGTTGGCTGGAGTTGAGTGGAAGTCCATTGGCGTCAGTGGCTGCTATTTGTTTTTCCCAGTTTCCAGTTCTCCGGCCACATTTCCCGCTGGCTGTTGGCCGCAATTTTGATTAATGGTCAGGCTTAGAGGCGGCGTCGACTTTTTTATTTCGGCAATTATGTTGTTTAGACTTTCGCCACGCTTTTCTCACCTCGAGCATTTTTCATGCAACGGCAACAGCAACGGCAATGCCGCTCGCAGCACTTTTAAGCGTGTGGACTTTGATTTCATGTTTCGAGGCTTGTCAGTGACATGCAGTATCATTAATTCAGTCCGAGTTTTTGCTGCCTCTCTGCTGCTCTGCAGCTCTGTTGCCCTTGCTTGGCCAACTCTCAGCTGGCTTTGTCATTTTTCAACAGTTTTTGGGATTTTTTGACACTTGACAAGTGTTTCCAACTGCGCCAGAAAGGTGGCAAAAGGTGCAGCCATGCCCAGTCCCAGCATGTCCCAGTCCCAGCATGGCCACGCCAATATCTGCCAGAATGTCCTTTAGCAATCTGTCTCATTCCTTCCGCCTCAGCTGTGATGAAATTTTGTGCAGATGAAACCAGAAAGATGAGCGAAAGTAATCAGAGTTGCATTGCTGCTGACATACTCTTTTGCTCCAATGATAATAATAATGATCATGTCGATGATAGTGCTAAGGATGATAATGACTAATATACTGTATATGATGATAAGAATTAAAACAAAATAAAATCAAATCGAAATAGTTATACCTAAGCTTTTTAATTGATTTCTTTACCTTAATATCAATGCCAATGCCAATATATATTATTCTTTATCTTAATATCAATGCCAAAGACCATATACTATAATGATTGCAACAAGAACAATGCCGGCTGAGAAGAGTACCTATGTTAGCCGTGAAGCTGATAAAGACAAAAATACATATTTATTTTTTCACTCGAAGAGACATGCTGGTGAAGCATTCATGAGAGCTGCCAGGAGATGAGCAGATGAGTAGCTCTGCCAGACAGAGGGCTGCCGCGTGGCTGCACCACGTGCCTTATCGACAGGGCAGAGCCGCCGTGCCACATTTGACCGGTAATTAACGGAGCCAATGCCAGCACGAATTGTCTGATTAAATGAGGCATGAAACTCGATTTTGGTCGAGGCATAAAATAATTGCGCATATATTATGTATGTGTGTGTTCACATGGGATGAGGTAGACCGACGCACATATTTACACAGGCTTCCTGCCGCTCAGCTTGCTGGGCACCAGCCACTGGACCCCATCGTGGGGCAGGGGGCTGGACACAAAGGGCGAGAGTGCAGTCCAGAACATTCGCTTGCCCAAAACATTTCGCACATTGTTCCACAATCCCAAATCGTAGCTGCGATCCTTCACATAGTACAAGCAACTGCCGCGGCAGACCATCAGCAGCTGCATGACCAGGTGCGTCGTGGCTAGAACCGTGGCAAATATGTTCAGCTTGAGTATGCCGCCCGTGATGATCAGCCAGGTGATGTGCGGGCTAAGAGTCTGGCTCTTGAATAGTTTATACATGCGATCTGTTTGGCCTAGGCCCATGGACACGCTCACGAAATCAATGGGGTCGCTCAAGTGGCTTCTCTGGCTGACCATATGGTAGACATTGTAGACCAGGGCGGTGCAGCTGCCGAGGGACAAGTGCAGGAGGAGGCCGACGAAGTAGCGCTGGTTCGCATGCCCGATGCAGTTGGCCACCACATTGCAGTGATGATCCCGCTTCAGTATGCAGCAGTTGCAGAGCCGGCAGTGCCACGCCCTTGGCGGCACCAGCATCTGGCAGAAGGTGCACAGGTGCCACAGCGGCGCCTCCGCCGGCAGCGGATTCCAGCGGCCTGGTGGCAGGCCCACGAAGCTGGTGTCCGTCAGCCAGCACTTGCACATGTTGCCAACGATGTTGTGGGTGAAGAACAGTATCAGCAGCCAGTGCAGCTTGTAGTAGATGCCCGAGACGTCGCAGCACTCGGGCAAGACGTAAAACATTTCGTAAGTAACAAAGAATCCAACAGTTAGTAGCATTAGAGCAGCCGACAGAGGATGGACGACTTGAACAATTCGGACCCGATGCAGACGGACGCAGCGCCAGACCAGCTGCTCCACCCAGACGAGGACGCGCGCCATCTTCCACAGCAATCGAACGAAAATTTTGACCATTATTGTACATGTAAGAAACTTCCTCCTCAAACTGAGCTGCTAAATTATTGAGAGTAATATTCGGTTTGCTGGGTTTCCTTACAATTTCCAGGAATTTCGATACACTTGATAATCGCATCAGGCATTGCAAATTTGAAAATAATGAAAATGAAATTGATGTTCTTTCTCTCGGAAATGATAAGCCGATTACCCTTTTGCAATTATGTGACTTGGCAGTCAAAGGGATTTGAAATGCTAAGGGTAGCTCCTGAAAAAAAAAATATAACAATATATTATATGTAATGTGTATATACATATATATACATATGTATATGAATGCATATGTATTTGAAATGCGGAAATATTTCTTGGCCTGAAATAGTGTATTTTTTAAGTGAGCTCAATAATCTAGAAACTAAAGAGCAAACCACATAGGGAGCATCAAGCAATACATTTACTAGGCATTTAAACGATTGATAGCTATTGATGTAATCCTTTGAACAAATACAATGCCATCCTGAAGAGAGGTCTCACCTTTTTTGGAAGCTAACAATTAGTTATATATCTTAAAAAGAAAACTGTAAATTTAATTAAATCAATTTTGTAATATACAAAAATATTCCGCTGTGACGAAAAAAGTTTCTGAAATTTTATAGTATTTATTATTATTAGTATTTTCAAGAGCATGTGAAATATTATGTACTTTTTATACCCTGAACCCATTGAAAATGGGAAATCAGGGTATAATGGTTTTGTGAAAAAGTATGTAACGGGCAGAAGGAGGCGTGGCAGACCCCACAAAGTATATATATTCTTGATCAGCGTGACGAGCTGAGTCGATATAGCCCTGTCCGTCTGTCCGTCCGTCCGTCCGTCCGTCCGTCCGTCCGTCCGTCCGTCCGTCCGTCCGTCCGTCCGTCCGTATGAGTGCGTCGATCTCAGAAGTTATAAGAGCTAGAGAGCTGAAATTTGGCATGCATACTCGTGTGTACCATACGCAGTACGAGTTTGCTTTATTTTTTCGATAAATCGTCCGATAACTTTTTTATCGAGAATAATCGAAAAATTGATTTTGTTTTTTTAGCCTAATATGAACAGTTTTTGACCTGGAGTCTTCAAATTTGCGTTGTATATAAAGTTAATGGATACACAGATTTTGTAATTTACAGATTTTGGATACCACGCCCCATTCGCCCCCAATTTGTAAAAAACGCATTTCAAATACTAGAGACTTGTGCTTTAGAATGTACACACATATTCATCATATGATTACACTCTGAAAGTTTCATGAAGATCGTATGTCTACAAAAGAAATTATTCGACAAATAAATTCTCATAATATTGCCCACACAGCAGCGCAGCCCAAGCGCAGTCGCTGCTTACTGCGCAGTTAGCAGAGCGCAGGCCTATGCGTGCGTGTTAATGCATGTGTATATATGTGTGCATAAAAGAAGTGCAGAATGATTAGAATATCAGCTTGGAGGGTTCAGGGTATCTCCTAGTCGAGCAGTCTCGACTGGAGCCTTCTTACTTGTTTTATCTCATCTAGGATATTCTAAAAATATATTAGTATATCAAAAAATTTTTTTTTAGATTTACATAAATCTAAATAAATTAAGCTGAATTTATTTAATAGCAAATGTTATAAAAAAGAGTGTTGAAATATGCTTTAGTCAAACAGGAACACTAATGCTTTGCAATCGCCAACGATAGAGTCCTCCCATGAAGCCCAAAAAAAAAAAAAAAAAAAAAAAACCAGTTAATTTCTCTCGATTTCCACAAAAACTCTGGATTATCCTCACTAAGAATCATCATTATGTTGTTAAAAAAAAAAAAGAAACAAACCATTTGTAAGCCTTGCTCTGATGCAAATCTATTGATAGTGAAAAATGTCAACCATCAGATAAAAAAGTTGACAGCTTAAAGTTGTAATATATATATATTTTGTATACATGATGTATATACATTCATTTTATTGTTGTTTATTTATTTATTTATGATTTTTCAACTGCTGATTATGTGTGAAAAGGCAGACTCCATGGCTTTGCTCGGCAATTTTTTTTTTTGCCAACATAAAGCTCGAAAGCAGCTTATGAATATCGTAGAGGTATGTGTACTTCAAAAGATATATAATATATAATATATGTGTATGCATACATATATATATTTTTAGACATATTCCTGAATATATGAAATATCTAAATGGTTATGACAGCTCTACGTTACTTTTATTTTAAGTATTAGTGCAACCGAGCTACATTTTATAAAACAAAAGAGAATATACGCAATAGAATGAAATGAAATACAAAGCGTATTTATTGAGAGTGCTTGACGGAGAGATATCCTATAATTATGTATCAAGATGGTGGTGGTGCATTGAAGCAGCTATAAATAAAATGTAATTTATATAAAAAATATACAGTATGTAAATATCTAAAATGCATATAAATAATATGTAATAGAAAAACAAAATATATATATACTAAATTAATATTATTTAATATAATATGCAATAGGTCAACTGAGTCTTTCAGAACATACAACATGATTGTATTCTACTTTTACAGGGGTATATTAAAATATGCAACTTAATGCTCTCGCCCTCAAACACAAAACAGCAACAGCTGCCGTGTTGCGAACAATGCGGCTGCTGCTGCCACTCGTTGCCAGCAGGAGTTGGAGGAGGAGCAGGAGGAGGCAGTCGAAGCTCTCAAACTGACACCGAAAAACAGACACGGGCACAAACGTTGTCTATTTCGCATAAATTTTTATGAATTATTAAGTTGAACCAGGCATTTGAAATGCGCACCACGCGGTTTGCCATTTACCATTTGACTTTGCGGTGGTGGTAGCGCCCGCCCCGGCACCGTCAACCGCTGTGCCAGTTTCCACCTGCTGTCGAAGAAACTGCGTTTTGCCTCCTGCATAAGGTAAACACGCGAAGCGGGGCTAGGCAGAAGGCAAATCGGGGGCGTGGCAGGCGCTGCCCACTTGAAGCGTAATGTGTTTGGCTTGTTTGCACACACCGGAAGCAAACAAACAGCCATTTTAGCTGGCGCCTCTCGCGCTGTTACGGCATTTCCGTTCGTATGAGGGAGGAGGGAGATGGCTTGGATTGTGGGGGTGGTGGTTGGTAGGTCGGCAGGGCCGGTGCAGGCACTCCAGATTGAGTGGCAAGTCGCAACTGGGTGGCATGTTTGTCAACCTGTGGCATTCTTCAAACTGACTTCGAGTCATTAACATTCCCTTCGACATTTGTTGGCAAAGTTTTTGGCGTAATTGCAGCATTCGCTGCTAATTTTAGACGGCTTCGTTGCGTCCTCCTCTTGTATTCCTCTTGATTTTCATTATCCTGTCGTAATGTGAGACGCAAGCATGCCGAACCGGAAAGTTTTTACTTTTTACGAAGTTCTAACAAACTCCGCTCAATCGCCCTTCGTACCTCTCTCTCTCAGTCTCTGTCCCACCCACGCTCGTTCTTCAATTCTCAAGCAATTACCTGGCGTGTGCCGCCCTCGCAACACCAACTCTCCATGTAATTGAGTTTCGGGGAAGAAAGAATTTTTGTAAAATTAGATATGAAACACAACAAAAATAAAAATTGGGCTAAGGCACCTTTGCTGCGTGAGCGGCATATAAATGAATAAAAAAAAGTCGAGTGCTTTGTCTCGGCAGCTGGCTAGCCGATACCCATTACCCAGTTGATAACTCGAGGGAGTATTATATGTTTTCGAACATAAAATTATAATTAGGACAATCCTATTGTAGGCAATTAAAATAGGATTAATTTTGAATGAGCTATAATCACATATCATTAAACGTAAAATGCCATAGCCCGCTTCTTAGCTGTCTGTCAAACAGCTTTCCTCGTCTACAGGGTATGCACAGAGCCTTCAGGCTCGGTTATTGTTAGTCATATTTCCCAGTAAATCCATTTGAAATGGTTGCAATTAAAGTGCAGCTTAAATTCTATGCGAGCTGAAATTTATATTGCAATTTATTTATGCCTGCTGCAGACATTAATTTTGGTCAGAGCCACGCCCATATGCGAGGCGGCGACAACGTATACGGCTGGCAGCAACATTTATTTGCAGCCATCGACACCTGTACGCCATTTATTATGAAGGTCGGCCCGGTCCGATTGTGCAATAGACGAGCAATTTTTAATGAACCATCAAAAAGGCAATTGGAGGCAGCGCCAACGTTGCGTATGAGCGATTTTCCAACTCGAACCGTCACCGTACCCATCTGCTGCTTGACAAAAGAAGAGGAAGAGGAAGAGGAAAAGAAAAAATATATGTATAAACAGCTTCTGCTGCTCAGCCGGGCAAATATTTGGGGCATGCGGAATATTTGGCACTTGGCGCGCCAAATGAATCGGCATTTCTGCAAAATGAGTTGGAACTTTGCCTGTCTGCTCACCTTTTCCTTTTTTTTCATCTTCTACTCGCTCTCCTCTCTCTCTCTCTCTCTCTTATATTCTCTTTCGGCAGGCAACATATTTTCCTTGTTGCGCGACATATTTCCTGTTTTCTTTTCATTTTTGTTTTTCACATAAACATTTTTTCCATTTTGTTTGCCGATGTTTTGCGCCTCTCGACATGTGTTCGACATTCGCCCAGGCGACGGAAATATTTGCGGATGGGCTGCAGGCCCTGCTCTGCTTGCCGGGGGCTGCAATTGATTGATACCCGTAAGCAGGTAAAGTATTTAAAGCCCGTATGCATGTATAGGTAGAGGGCTCAACAGAGAAGTCAAACTCGACTTTTATCATGTTTGTATGTATGTGAAGGAATTGAAGGAAATACCTTGAATTTTATAAGCTTATAAGGTTAGTCACAAGTTTAATCTGTATTTTTAATGCAAACTAGTACAGATAAATATTTGATTTTCATAGTTATTTAATAGCTGACAAATACATGAATAAGTTGCTTTATATACTCGTGCAATAGTTGCACTATCGTCATCTGTGTATATATCGTGTAGGTATAAAGTGTTTTACATTTTATATTTGCTTTACTTATAGATATGTCATACATGTGCTATAGAGCTGTTGCCCTTTCATTTTTTGTCCTTTTCTCAATATCCTTTAAGAGTCGCAATATTTCATATTTCCCTACGTACAGCTCTGCGTATTCAATATAAAATGGAAATTGTAATAGTGGCTGTTAGGGGTCATTGCAGGCATGCCATTGCCGCCCGCCCCGTGTCGTTATGCTATTTCATTACATAAATATATGTGTATACAAATAGATGTATATATTCATGGATTTATTGTAAAAGTTTTCTGATTACTTTTTGTGGCATTGGGCGCGAGCATATTTAAAATGCCGCTTGCGTTGCGAGCATCCCGCTGCTGATTGACTTGGTCATAGTAGCACAGCTGCCGTCGTACCCCCTTCAAAAGCGGAAAATAAAGAAAAACCGAAAAGTTCGCAACTGGCGAGCGGAAAAGCGCACAAAGGCGACAGAACTATTTACGGGGCGCGAGTCGCATAGTTGCCAACTGAAAAGCAATTAAAAACTAATTACTGTAGCCTACACACACACACACACACACATACCCATACCCATACACATTAGCAAAGGTGGGCGAAAATGCGCAAAGCATTTAATAAAAATTTAAAACTTAATTCTGTAAATACCTGATGTGGACAACAGGGAAGCAAGCAGTCAGGCGGGTGGAGGAGCGGGGGCTGATGACAACGCGGATAATTAGAGCAAGAGCAGAAACAAAAACCCACAATGACTTGAGAGAAGAAGCAGAGATAAAGAGAGTGTGTGTGAGAGAGACAAAGAGCGATAGAAAGAGAGGGCAGCTGGCGATGAGGAGTACGAAGCGTAGGCAGGTGTTCCCTTGACTTTGTTCTAGTGTTGCGTAGCCAACGTCGCGTATGAGCAATTAGTAGTTAATTGTGAAGTTACCCGAGGCGGTGCCAGGAAATGGAACTTGCCACGCTGCAGCACTTGTGACATTGACGACGACGGCGCACGGATGAAAATGCCAATGGAGCAAAAGGGAAAGACGGATAGAGAGACCAAGAGTGTGTGAGAGAGAGGGCGAGGGCGATAGAGACGGGGATCTGCAGCCAGCGGATGCCAGAGCCGTGTAATTAAGTAGCAATTTTTGCTACTGCAGCAGAATTTTTAGTAGCTGGCGACACGTGAATAACTGTCTGTGTGTGTGGGTGTGCGGGTGTGTGGGTGTATGGGTGCGCGAGTGTGTGAGTGTAAATGTGTGCGCATTTGATAAATTATCGCAACTAATTAGCGTATCAATTGCTCTACAACAACAGCACACACAGCTGCGCTCGAAGGTAAACAAAAGGGCTGGAGGTGACTTGATGAATTATATAGATTAGTTGAATAAATATTTAGAGAATGGAAAATCTGTTTATAAACAGCTGCTGAGGGACATGTTAAGCAGACGGCAAGGTATACAAAGCCTCCGATTGACTTAATTACCGATAAATTCGGGGGATTGTTTGAAAACTGTGTTAATAGCTCAACGATAAGTTGCCCAATTCGTGGCATAACTGGAACAGAAAAGTTTTGATCGAGTATCTACCTGTCATCTCCTCTGAGAAGTGCATAGAGAGGCAGCAGTTTAATGAGAAGTGCCGAGTAAGACAATGCTGTTTCTTAGATACAGACAGAGGTTCGCACGTCGATAAGAAACAGATGCTGAAATCTAATTAACAGCTGCTACAAAGTAACAAGATTCTAGGGAGCAGTGTCGCTTCATTTGCTGGCGAAGGCCAAATGTCAATTAAATTGGGTATCCAATAGATCAGTGACTGTAAAGAGCTTAAGTAGCACTTAAACAATGCTCAAACTAATTGAAAGCGAGCGCCAAGCGAAAAAGCTGCAAAGCCAAAGCAGCGGCAAAGCAGTCTGAAATCAACAATATCACGAGAAAGTGGAGACAAATAAGCAACGAAGACGATTAAAAGACCAACTAACCGAAAAATGAACAATGCCAAATAAAAATAAAAATCAAACACGCAAAATGGAAAAACAAATGGCGAATCTTTGGCCGGCAGTCGAGGGAATCGGGAACCCCCTTAAGCCACTTATGTAAGTAAAAGATGAAGCGACCAGCTAAACAAAGAACAACAAAGGGGCCAGCACTAGACAGACTCTCACACACATACACACACTCATGCACAAAGAAGAAGAAGAAGAAGAGGGACTACGTTAGATTGGAAGACGAAAAATCAACGAAAGAAGCGTTGACAAAAATCAAACAATGAAAATGCTGTTCAATGAAAAAAAAAAAGAGGAGGAAAAGGCGCAGATAAGCAAACGAATTGAGAGTGGCCAAATGGCAAAAACAAAGCAAAAATTGAAAGTGTGAGACGCAATAAAAATAAAAACAATACAAAAAAAAAAAGAAAACACGAAATGAAGGAAAAGAATAGAAAAGAAAATGTGCGAGCTAATATAATGGACACAGGGGCACAGGAAACAAACACAAGAGCATGTAAAAAAAAAAGCAGGAGCTGCTTTAAGCAGGGCCAAAGGCAAAGGCAAAGGGAAAATCAAGTGCGAACACTTGACTCGATGGCCACTCAATGCGACAAACTTTGCAGCACTCGCAGCAGCCGAAAGAGCCGCGAGAGACTGAGCGAAATGGGAAACGAGCGTAGTGCTCAAAGAGAGCGCCAGACTGAGCGTCTGAGAGGATAACTCACTCACAGCATCCCTTTCATTGAGCTGAAAACTCAAAAGCTCAAAGTAAAGCTCTCTGCTGCTCAGAGCGCTAAGGACTGCTACAGAGAGAACGTGTCAAGGGAGACAGAGAGGTAGGGAGTGAGAGAGAGAGAGAGAGAGAGAGAGAGAGAGAGCGCAGTCCAAAAAGAGAGTTTACTATTCTCTCTTCAACTGTGCTCTTAACTGTTGCCATAGCATATGATTGGTTTGTTTAATCAAATATATAATTGCTCTTGATTTTTCGCCAATTTACTAAAAATTTAACTTTATAGAGTACACGCTCTGGCTCTGGGTACTTTAAATATGTCGTGAAGTATGTAATACATTGGAGTGTAGAATATATGAAGAATAGAATATACCAGTAGGGAATTTAATTAGAATTTCATCTGATTAATATTTTCATTAGTTGCTACAGTAAAAATCAGTTTGACATGAGGTTTTCATATATATAATGATATATTTAAAGATATTAATTATTACCATTTAAAATTGGAATAAACTAAAAAAATATTTCATTCATTTTAGCCTTATTGGAAAAATCGTTCATGGACTCTAAGATTTTCCATCGTTAAGTGAAGACAATTTAAGATAGAAGAAATAGATTTGCAGCTTTATTCAATTTAGTAATAATAATATATTCAAGTTGTCAATATATCAATATATTTCCCAGAATACTCTCGGCAATTATTTTTTTTAACTTAACTAAACAACTCTATGAAATTCTCACTCCTTTATATTCATTCATTGTAAAAGTATTTTACTTTCGTCAAATCAGATCAGAGCCTAACTCTTTTATCTTATCATATCACAGCTTGTAGAGCTTCTCTGTTGCTTTAGAATTTGCACTTTGTCAATAAACTTAAATGCTTATGAAAATACTACTTACTTTTTTTTCCATTGCATACTTTTGTGGGCAAAACTGATTAGCCGATTTGCCAGCGGCTAACATTACAATTTTCACTGAGCAGACCAGTTCAGGCCAGACCGAGCTCAGCTAGCAACAGCTTCTGCCATGGCCAGTGCTCCGGCAGGTTATCCAGTCGAGGCCTCGGTCAAGTGTGAGTAATTGCGGACAGTTAGACACTGGAAACCTGAGCTGGGGCATGAGGTTCCCACATGTCCATGAAATTTCCATGAGCACCGTTGTCCATTGCTCGGGCCAGATGCTATAGCAGTGCTCTGAAAATAGCAGTCATAAGAGTTTTTCATTTTTGTTGTTTCTTCAGTTGTTGTTGTTGTTGTTGTTGCTGCTGTTGTTGTAATGTCATGTTGTAACGTGGAACAAGGGGGCAGCAGGAATTGCCACTGGCGTTGGCTGAGGTCAGCTACAGTTGACTAAACATTTTCATTTTGGTTAAGTGTGTGCGTGTGCTTGTGTGTGTGTGTGGGCGTTTGTGTGAGTTAGCGAGTGAGCGAGCGAACGCCTGAGTGTGCGTGTGGCCAGAAGTCAATGAGTTTTGCCACATGGCGTATACTTGATATTAGCTGAGCACATTGCGTGCCAGCCTCAGACGACGCGTCGTTTGGCCAATGATTTCATTAGCTAGGCACAGCAATCGATAAACCTATCGAACAGCTTCTCAATCATGACACGCCCTCGCACATAATTAGCCATCGCCCAGCCATAAGGAGAACATTATAATCTAAATGAAAACAGATATTTGCATTTTAATTAATGCCACAGGCCGTACCAGAGCTCCAGCAGCTGCTTGCCATATACCCAGATGAACTCGGAGCGTTAGAGAAATGCTAGCGCATATATATTAATGCACCTACATACATATATTGTTATGTGCGCTCATAATTGAGTATCGAGCGTGATTTTAATATATCACTCGTACTCTGAATAGATTATTATTATTGCTAGTTGTAGATGCTTGAGGAATATCTAATATAATAAAAAGATTCTATTTTACTTAAAGAATGAAAGATACTTAAGTTAACTTTACATACATACTACACAGGAATTTATTTAAATATTTTGTACTTATCGATTTCTGAACACCCTGTATATCCAGCATTGGCTAATCCACTCGCGAGCAGGGTATATGTAACAGCAGATAAAGTAAGCAAGTCAAATGAACAAGCGAGAGGCAGAGAGAGGTCGGCAGGGAGCAGAGGCCATACGGGGCTGGTGGGAGCGCAAGACTTCAGCGAGTAGACAACTAATGAAAAACAAACATAGCTTATTTTTAGGCGGTCTGCAGCGAAGCACAGCTGGGTGAGTGTATGTGTGACCGCTCGAGTGTGCTCGTGTGTGCTTGTATGTGTGCATATGGGTGTCTGATAAGCTGCTGACAACGAAACTTGTGTGATTGAATGTGAGAGAGCGCGTAAGAAAAGAGAGAGAGAGGCTGTTCGATAAAGACAGAGCATGCATGCAACAGCTGCAGAGTTCAAAGAACACGAGACAAAATTAAAACGGATTAAACTAGGGACAGGCGGGAGAATATAAAAGGGTTAGGGAAAAGGCAACGAGCTGCGAATCAAAGCAAAAGGGCAACTGGCAGACATGAAGCTAACGAAGTAAAGCCAGAAGGGCTCGAGGGCAGCGTTCTATCGTAAAAAACTGATAAAAAAATAATAAAAACAATTTATAGCACACTTATGACTGTTGATTTGCTACTTGAACAAGTTGGTATATGTGTATGTATACATGTGTATGTGTGTGAAATAATCGGCTTTCTAGCAAATTGAAACTAAACTTACCTTAGTGGCCCAAGCCCATCCCAATATCAATAAAACAATAAAAACAAAACAAGATTTATTTATTTAAACGGAATGGAGTAAAGAACTTGTAAAGATAAAAGTGCAAATAAATTAGTTCGTTTTCATTTAATTATTTAATGTCTGCTCTGCTGCATGTGATTCCATTGTTTGCCTTCCTTAGAGATTTATCACAACTTTAAGAGGAATTTTATTAAAAGCTCAGGATTTGTTTCACTGTATTGTAAATTTGCACAATGCTTTAAGTAAAGCTTTTCAAATGAAGTACAGTGGTCGCTGGACGAATGAAATATACATATATGCGAAATATTTATAAATTATGCTCCTTTAATATAACTTGTAGAGGGATATATATAAATATTATAGACATATAATTAATATATTAAAATACAAAAATACATTTCCATATGAAACGAAAATTATTATTATATTTGCAAATGTATATAAAACATATTTGAACATATATTTATTACCTACTTTGTGAATAAATATAAAATATATTTGTATATATGTATATATTTTTGTCTGTTCACTTACATAATAACTTTGAACTCCAAATGCTATAACTTTATACGTTATATGTTATATATACCAATAATTGTGTTATACGTGAATTAAGCCAGTTATAGCGAATTGCTTCGAGCTTCTGTGATGCTGCTCAGTGAGAGTCCTAATTAGTTTTTGTTACTTTTCCATAGTAGTCGCCCTTTCTCTCTCTCTCTCTCTCTCTCTCTCTCTCTCTCTCTCTTTCGTTCCGCCTCTCTGTACAGTGTCCAAATCAAGTCTATAAATAATTTGAGGACAGTTTTACGAGTATTGAGCGTCTGTTGATAAAGTGTTGGCCTCTGGGCTTACTAGCCTCCGACTCTGACCAACTCCAGCTCCAACTGCTGCTCCAGCTCCGACTCAGTTCGAACTTGGCACAATAGTCGTAATGTCACTGGCTTCTGCTTGGCTGTCTGACCACACCCGCAGCTGTTGGCTGACCTATAAAAAGTACAACTTTGATACAGGTTATTAAGTAAATGTAACTGGCACACACACACTCGCACACACACGTACACACATGCACACAGACGACTGCACACATAAACAATAGTTTATTTACACTGTAATGGCATATAAAATGGCTGCCATTTGCTATGTGTGAGTGTATTTGTGTACATATATTTGTGCGCATGTATGTATGTGCGTCCAGTTGTTTAATTTCTTCGCTTTTATTTTGCCACATTTTTGTGTGCTGCATCTCTGAGGGGTGTGGCACTCGCCCTGACCTGGCTGCTTATTTATTTTCGTAATAGCAATAAATAACATTTTTCTTTCTATGTGTTTGTGTGTGTGTGTGTATATGCTGGGCTCATTTGCTAAGTTGTTTTATGCGCCTGTCGCTTGTTTTGTGGCTTTTTGACATTATTTGGATTAAGCAAATAAATCTTGCTCATGGCTAAACTTTTTTAATAATTTTCTTAAGCCATCAGAAAACCTGAAAATAGCAACAAAAATATCATTGAATACGATTCACCTTAGCTCTGCCTTCCACTCCGCATTTCGATCTATAAGTTTAATTGAAAATCAGCAAAGACATTTTTTATTCAGCAAACAAATTACGCACAGCTATGAAAACAATCTAAATAAACTTTTCAAAAATTGGCAATTTACAAGTTTAGGTTGTTTTTTTTTTTTTTTTGTTTTTTTTTATTTTATTTTTTTTTTGTTTTTTTTTTTTTTAATTTTTTATTGAAAAATCTCTAAAAAGGTCTGCAGCAGTTTAGTTGCATGCAAATTTTGGCAAAATTTAATAAGAAAATTTTCCCGGGCTGGAAGTTCTATAAATTGGAATGAGAAATGCTTACTAAATATTGTTTAGAGTAGTAACATAAATACAATTAAATTGCCCATTAGTTAGACATGTTTTTATTGATTTTTGTTGCATAAGTATTGCATATTATTGAATTTTTCTTAATTTTTTTTTTCATTTTTTATTTTACAAAATTAAATCACTAGTCCTATATAGCTTAAACAAATTAAAAAATTAATTCGTAATTATATTAATTACAGAGTAGATTTTACTTGAGCATACCCCACAGCTGTTCGATTTGTCTTTTACACAATTTATTTTTCAATGAAATTGACGACGATTGCTGTAAAAAATACATGTTTTGCATGTGAAAAATTGTGAGAGTCAAAATTTGTATGCATGCATGCAGGTGAACTATGTGTGCCAAAAAGTAATAGATACACAGACACACACCCACACACTCACACACATGTTTTCTAAGCGTTGAATGTACAAAAGAAAATCAAACATATAAACAAATATATACATATATACACATTTACATATACATATATATACAGACACAGCTCTAACCTAGGCTTGGCTGGCAGGGCTATGAAATTGGAAAGAGTATTCATGGCTCAGCTATGCAATGTTTGCTGACGAATGTGTTGGAGCTCGCGTTAAGAGTTGCTGCTAATGGACATCAAAATTAACACTCACTGACTTAATTATGTGCATAAATAGGCACTGCAAAGGCCGCTGCTAATTGAGTGAGTTTTTCAGACCTGTCTATCTCTCTCTCTCTCACACACACATACGCGTGCATATTTCAATTAGACGTGGCTAATAAAACATAAGAGATGCGCCACCCTGTCCGTCCGTCTGTCGGTCTGTCTGTTCGTCCATCAGCCCGACTGCCGGGCCGCAGGCATTTGAAATACACACGCCAAGCCGCAGCAAGGCGCATTGCCATTACCGTTAGGAGCAACTGGCAGTTGCTCATTTTGAAATTATGTGAGGCGGGCGAGTGGCTACAAAATAATACCGCAACGAGAGACCAAACACATTTGGGCTTTTCAACTGCTTAACAAAGTCCAAAAGAGCAGGACAGATAACGAGAGAGTGTGTAAGAGACAGAGAGAGAGAGAGAGAGAGAGAGAGGTGACAGCGCCATATTGTAACACATATATTTTATTTTTTTTGGAATTATCTTGGTATTTTGTATGAATAAAAAGGCAACTTGGGAGCTTATTCCTATGAATGCCATACATTTCTGCTTTCAGTGCATATGTATATGTGTGCGTGTATTTGTGTTCATGGGTGTATGTGCTTGTGTGTGTGTGAATACACACGCTCTAAAAGCACTTTGGATTTGGCTTAATTAAAACTTTAGGCGTGCAGAAAATGCGCGCAAAGCAGTTGGAAAATTAACGAAATTGCTGAGGGGAGGAAATGGGACGTAGGCGTGGCTGCCGTTGCTTCTGCCACTCATTGAAATTACAGCTGCGCCACTATTTTCCAATTGCCGGCTATGATTCAGCTAGCTGCACCTGCACAGGTATGCCAGATCGCCATGCAGCCAACAGCCATGGAATTTTGCAATTCGTACTAACTTAGCCTAATGCACGCCATTTAATGACAGCCCGTCGCCGTGTGTTGCGTAGGGCACACAGCCAGCTCAATCTCCAATGGGCCAATGGCAAACTCTGCGCCTGGCGAATGCGACAAAAGTATAGAGTGACAAGAGCACCGCCTGATAGCTAATCATTTCACTGTCTGCTAGCTTTGGTTACTCCCAAATTAGGAGAAAAATAGCTAATTAGCTGTGGAAAAATAGAAGCTGATAGATGACAGTCTCTTGAATGCAATGCTACGCTCTATCGTATGCCTATTTGTATTCCATTTTAGCTACTTAATGAAATGGGTCTAATCGTCGTTAAAAACAGATCTGAAAGCAGCCGTCAGTTCGTGTCTATAATAATTAGTGTGACGAATTCATGGGCAAGTCAGAGAGGTTGCAAAGAGCTAGACTGTTTTCATGAATTATGTATTTAAATTAAACTTTAAGCATGCAAACATCAGTACGTTGATGACAGTTGGATTGAAATTACTCATGAAATGCATATATATAAATTCTTATTTAATGTATGAACACACTTAAGCCAAGCAGCTGATAAGCAGCTGTAGCTGTAAAGAGAGTGCGCTAATATGCGGCTCTCCTAAGAGATGCTCATGCGTTCGGCTTTGCTAAGAATAAAGTTGTTTCTGTAGCATAATTCGAATTGGGAGATTTTACTATTTCGGGAATTGCAACTGCCTGTGCGTCGACAATTTGTCTTGTACTACATATATAGAATAGGCGAATTTGATTGATTTGTTGCTTCGAGGAACCTTTTGAAAGCCTTGTTAAACTAAGTATACAAATTAACTGAACATACCTTGAATATATCCTGCCGTACTCCCTTTCTCTCCTTCTCTCTCCCTTTCTATCTTTCTCTATTTCTCTCTCTCTCTATCTGTCTCACTTTTACATTCGCCTCAAGTCTTTTGTGGGTCGTCTATATTGTGGTTAGTTTAGATGGGTTTGTTCTCTTAACTTTATATCAAACTTCATCGGAAAGTTGCCTCAGGACGCAAAAGCATTTACTCATGGTCTAGTTTACTTGGGGTTTGTTCAAATTATATTGAAACATTGGAATGTATTATCTAGCCATACCATATCGTACATATAGGAAAATTAAATGAATAAATAAACAAACAAAAATTTAAATCATAATTCCAATGCGTTTCATATACAGAAATATATAAATAGTCATGAGCAAAACTATTTTTGTTTTGCCTCTTTACGGCTAAATATTGGCTGTATTTAATACTTAACGTACAACGGCTTTTTAGTTCATAACAAAATAAATGCAATACAAAATATAATAACTGGAGAGTTTTCCGCTTGTGTCGAGTGCGCTTTCTGCTAATTGCCAGGCCAGAGATTGTCCAGGTTGAGGTTCATTTCAAACGCCGGCAACGTCAACTGTTGCCGCTCCAGCTGAAATGGACGTAGAAGGCTGCGAGTTGATGTCAAATCAGGCAGATTTGGTGCACGCTTGCCGGCGCATTGGTAGACATAATTGGCCAGGCTCACAGCTTGAGCTGATGCTGCTGCTGCTGTGCCTGTGGCTGTGGCATTGGGCGTGGCACGGCCTGCAGCGGCTGCCACATGGCTGTCAGTGGCTGACCGCAGCAGAGCTGTTGGCCCAGCACAGCTGCCTGTGTCCGCCGGCCAGTCCGTGGCTCGCCACATGTGGCGTGTGGCAGCATTCTCCGAGGGCAGCGACTGCCTGAGGCAATACCCATATATTTGCATCACTGTGGACAACAAATTAAGCTGATTTCTGCACCACCCGCGCACCACTTACCCAAACCGTGGCTCAGCAGCCAAAGGCTCAGCGAAAACAGCTTCATCGTGAGTCAAATTTCCGTACACAGTTTTCTCCCTTTCCAAATATGAGACTCACTTTTCGAGTTGTTGCTGCTTGATTAGCTCGACGACTGACTGACTCTGTTCCTTTTCCATAGAACAAACTTGAGCACTTTTCCTTGGCAAGTTTCTCAAGGCTTTCTCTTCGCCTGTTTTCGTATTTGTTGACTCGCGTTTGTTGTCTCTTTCGAAACTGAATCCATTTAAATTGACGCATTGACAATTGTTTTACCAATTTTATTGCGCTTGCTTGTTGCTGCTACTTGAAGTAGAAACTGCTGTTGTTGCTGTTGTTCTTGTTGTTGTCGTTGTTGTTCAAGTGGCAGAAGTTTTTCCAATTCAGTTTCTTTGTTGATTTTTCGCTGCTATATTTTGGGTATATTTGAGCACTTAGGCTTTGGGCTTCTTTTAAGGAATTTGAGATTTAAAGTGGGTCGGAAAACAACTCTCTACTAAAAGTTTTTATAATCACGTATACGTATAGGAAAATGGCAGATGTATTTTCCATCACTTTTATAAATCTATTGAGTGCAATTTGATTTGATGCAATCTGAAACATGAAAAGTCTAAAATAATTTATTTTTAATGAATTATTCAGTATATGCTTTATAAGCAAGTGTATTCAGTTTTCCTCACTATTCGTTGCATACTCATTTCTTGTCGTTTCTCTATTTTCTCGAGCTGTCTTTTCTTATTGGTGGCATGATTTTGTTTCTCAAGCATTTTGACAACTGTTCGCTCTCCGTTGCAGGCATTTGGCTTAAAGTTCGTCCTGTGTTTACTCTTAGTTGATTTTCAGCTCGCTTATCTTTTTTCGTGCTTTCAGTTTGCTATTTTGCAGCATTTGCTGCTCTGCATAGCCAGCTAGTTTATCAAAACATTTTCAAGTTGAAGTGCGGCTGCAAAAACAATGCGCCCAAGGCATCGATTTTCTCAAGTGCACCAAAGAGCTGGGCTGGGCTGGGCTGGCTGGGTAAAAAGGGTTGTTGGGTGCTGGGAAAACAACTCAATGCATGGCACTTAAGCAGCTCAAGCAACAACAGCAACAATCACAATGTAGCACTTGGCTGGCATTTGGTTGCAAGGTGCAGAAACTTTCCTGACAGCAGAATGCAATTTGTGTCTGCGTCAAAGTTTATGCAACGTTTACTTGCCACCGTGTGTTCTTGCCACCAATCATATATATATGTGTGTGTGTGTGTCTGGGACTATTTGCTCAATCAGTCAATAGCCAGCAAAACTAAATTAGACTACGCACTCTGCCAAAGCTGCTTAAGACGCGCTTAAGCATATTTGAATTATGCCTCCATCCAAGCGCTACTCATGACCCAAGCCAAACACAACTCTTGTCACACACCAACGTTACCCGATCTAATTATGCAGCAGCAGCAAATGCAACAGCTTCAGCAAATATAATACTGGGATGCCTATGAGTACACGAGGAGAGAGAGAGAGAGAGAGATAGAGAGAGATAGAGAGTTGAGAGACTTTTGTTAGCTTGTAAAGCTGTGTTTCACATAGTTTTCATAGAGAGTAGACTGTATAGATAGACATACATACATATATAGTAGTAGAGTATAATTTCAAAGTTTTTAGCCTACCCTCGCTCTATATACATATATATAGCTCGTCGTTGGGCTGACTTATCGAGCAGGCAGCTCGTGCCGGCACGGAAACAACGCTGGCAAACGCTTGGCACGTGCGTTTCATATGATAAATGTTGTCAGTGTTGTTGTAGTTGTTGTTTCTGTTGTTGCTGTGCTTGTTGTCACAGTTCCTATTGCTGCTGTTGCTGTTGTCGTTGTCGTTGTCGCCTTTGCCGCAGTCGCGCTTCTGATTATGCAGCGCAGTCTCTGCCCGCTTCAAAGCCAGTTATGCTGCGTGTGCTAAAAAAAAAAAAAAAAAAAAAAAAGAGAGAAAAGAAAAACTGGCAGCGACTTCCTCTGTATTCGTCCAGGTGCATCTTTTTATTGCACTCGCGCTCAGAAATATACCACAAAATGAGCTAGACGTGAACGGAAGGGAGATTGCAGCCACAGGAGTAAGGGTGAGGGGAGCTCACCATCTCTCTCTCGCTCTTTCTCTCTCTCTCTGTCAGTTGTACGACTCGGCTTAGTTTGTATGCGGCGTCAGGTTTCGTTGTGTGTTCAATTTACGCTGACATGCGCTAACTAACTGTGTGTGCGTCTGTCTCTGTGTGTGTGTGTAGCAAGTTGTCATTGTAACTTGCAACTTAAATGCGCACGTGACGCTGCCTGAGCTGCTTTATTGCCTGCACTGGTGAAAATTAACTAGGTGGTTTTACCTTTCCTTTCCTTCTAGCCATTTCGAGCTGTCAGCCGACGTTTGCTGTGCCACATTCTTGGGCTAACAAATACACATTGAGATGTTGTTTCAAATAACACTCGTAGCTGGCCGCAATCTGATAAGCGGCACATCATGAATGCATATCCTTGTTC
The DNA here is from genome assembly GCF_054131065.1 of Drosophila arizonae. Lineage (NCBI taxonomy): Eukaryota > Metazoa > Arthropoda > Insecta > Diptera > Drosophilidae > Drosophila > Drosophila arizonae. The sequence continues at coordinate 19,020,582 of NC_142922.1, read as the reverse complement.
AGACTTCTGTCTATGGGACTTAAAACAAACAATAAACGTTTACAGATTTTGCTTTTTCCCCCTCTCTCTCTCTTACTCTTCCTCTCACTGCCTGCTTTCACAAGCAAACAATGATCGATTGCAGATTTTTCTTCTCCTCTATATTTCCCTCTCTTCCTCTCACTGCCACCTATCACATTGTGAATTCACTGATTTATTTACTTATAGATAAAATGCATTGATTTCTATGTAAGTCTGCATTACGCATACGCCTCATTGGTCGGCGTTGCAATCAGCTAAACGCCTTCCGCAGACAGCAATCACGCCGAAGGCTTTGCAGTTAGCTCTCAAGGACACACGCGCAATTGCATGGCAAAGTCTCCCAGCAGCAATACCTCAATTCTAACCGGCTTCAAATTGAAATTCAACAAACAGCTATAAAAGGAGTGAAGCCAAAATACAAAAATGCAGCGACAAATGTTCACTGGCATCAACAACAACAACAACAACAACAACAACAACAGCAACAATGGCGAAAACTTTGTCGACACTGGAATTATAATCAGAAAAGTGCGCGCACACAGAAATTGAAAGTCAACACGACGCCGAGGGAGGCGAGACGAGACGCGGAGATATTGAAATCAAATCACGGCATCGTCAAATGCATTTAAAGCTATTTGCATTGCATTCCATCTCCCGTGTTGCAGCTCCTCATGTTTGATTCCCCCTCTCGCTCTCTCTGGCATTCTTTTCTTCTCCTCCAGTAGTAGTGTCTCTGTCGTCGCTTGTGCCTCGCTGCACTTTGCGTGCGCCTTGGCATGTGTCTCTTAATTTTTCATACCCCTTCCCACTCCCTACTCTCAATCATTCTCCCTTTCAGATTCTCCCAGTCAGCCGGTGCTGTCATTGCTGCTGTTTGCATGTCTGGATGGGAAAATTGATTTTTATCGCCTTGGGAAATGCGTTTTACTGACGCGCTTTGCTTTTCAGCTTTCAGTTTTTCGATTTTTGCTGTCATAAAAATGTCACAACTATTTGAAGCTACTTGAGTTTTGGCATTGCACTTTAGGATAGCATAAGAAGAAGAAGAACTAAGAGCTGTCCGAAACACACTTCTGGCATTACCCGAGCTCATTGATTGCCAGCAATCAAAACTCAGTTAAAACTTAATTTCTGATATGTCATTTTTGTAAGCTATTCAAGGCGTGGTCTGTGTGAGACTTTTCAATTATGTTTGAGTTCATTAACACTTTTACCATTCAAATGAAATTATTTTGAGATATGCTAGATTTTCAAGAGTTTGTTTAAGTATTTTTCTAAAGCATTCCCATTCAAACATTTTAAACAATAAAACAAAGTTCTTTTAGCATAATGCTTAAGCACTTATGTGAGCCTCTAAATGAATAGCATTTAAAACAAACATTTCATTTCAACTATTTGTGTATCCTCAGAGCCCGCAATTATTTACCAATTTGCATAGTTATCGAGCGGCAATTTGAATGAATTCTTCTGCAATATTAACTGCAATTTGCCAGCCGAGTTCTTTCATTCAAATGTATGTGTATTTGTTGTAGTTTTTGCTCGCTCATTTGCGACAAGCTGTTAACAATTCATGAGAACTTTGTGCATTTGTTGGCTTTTATGACATTGCGAATTAATAAAGCGCGTATCCTGTTCGACATAGCAGTAAACGCGCTTGTTAATAAATAAACAACATCAATATTTATGCTTCACACATTTTGCCATTTAATAAACAGAACAGAAAGAGAAAAATAACACAATTAAATATGAAACAAAATAAAAGAAATATATGCAAAAAAAAAAAAAAAAAAAAAAAAAATATATATATATATATATATATATATATATATATAAATAAAATAAATAAATGAATAAATAAAACTGGAATTTTTCCAATAATTTTCTGCAGCTGGTTGACAGCCACAAATTAATAATAAATATTTTGCATGCGTATTTCAATTGTTGCACTCAATTGTTGTTTATGGGCAATTAAAAAAAAATAAATAAAACAAATAAATACGTAAGTAACACAAGTGACACAAGAGTATTCGAACAAAAGATATCCTGTTTTTTTAGTTGAAGCTGTATTAAGTAATAATTAGTTATTGTAAAGTAACTACAAATATTTGCATTATTTATGCTAGAATTAAGGAATTTGTTTTTTTTATATTCATTTCTTTTTCACACAGATAAGCTGATGAAGATTCTCTCGATTCCATCCAGCCGCTCGTATAGCGAAAACCAAACACATCGACAGCTTTTAGCCTTAATTCATTATCAACACATTAACTATTAACAATAATAATACAATTATGTGCTGCAAATGCATTTTAAATTGCTATGCACTTGTGTGCATAATATTTGCAGTTGCATTTCAAATATTGCGCATACGCCACGTGCGCTTAATTAATACCACATGTTTATTGAAAATTGCATTTTTAAACATATAGAGCTAAGCAAATTCAGCGTAAGTGCGATTTTCAAATTATTATGCATACGCCATGTATTGGGAACATTTTTCTTTGATCAAATTTTATTTGTTTTGCAAATATTTTTGTAATATTGTATTTACTCTCCAGTTTGGCACATTCGCTATAGTTAATTAAAAACTTTATGTTGCTCATAGAACAGCCAATATTGAGCCTGAAAAAATTGCCTTAAGCCCTAAAGGGGCCCACTGCAAACCCTTTTAATTGAACATTTTTAATTTATGCATAATAAAAACTGATTTACCGCTCGCTATACAGAAAAAAAAATGGAGGAAAAGAGTGAAGGAAAAGGTGCAACTTTTAACTTTGATGCTTTTTATTACCGACCCAAAAAAATGATGAACCATAAAAACGCACAAGGTGCTAGCCTGTGTGTATGTGTGTGTGTGTGTAAGAGACAAGAGAAACAGCGAGAGCTAGGGCAAAGTTTTGGCACAACTTTTGGATTTCAGAACCGAGCGCCCGGTCTATTTTATAGCATTTAAGTGCCCATGAATTCGCCAGCCAGGCGAAAAGCCAGCGAACGAGCAGCTCCAATTGAACCTCTGGCCAGGGGGCATCACACAGGCTGCTGCCAGAAATATGTGCACGTGCTTCAAGAGGCTCGGTTGTTGTTGCTGCACTTGCTGTGGTGGTGTTGGCGGTGGTGCTGCTGGTGCTAGCGATGCTGGTCGATGTGGTCAGTTTTTCCTGTCCTCTTTTTTTTTTTTTTTATACCCTGAACCCATTGAAAATGGGAAATCAGGGTATAATGGTTTTGTTGAAATGTATGTAACAGGCAGAAGGAGGCGTGGCAGACCCCACAAAGTATATATATTCTTGATCAGGGCGACGAGCTGAGTCGATTTAGCCCTGTCCGTCTGTCTGTCTGTCCGTCTGTCCGTCTGTCCGTCTGTCCGTCTGTCCGTATGTTTGAACGCGTCGATTTCCGAAGATATAAGAGCTAGAGACTTGAATTTTTTTTTAAAATGACCGTATATACAGCGCGGACGTCGAGTTTGCTTTTAAAATTCGATAAATCATCCCGTTATGTTTTTATCGAGTAAAAACATTCAAGTTCAAATCAGGTGCCTCTATAGCTAATTGTGAATGATTTTTCTTTTTTCAAATTTCTCAAATATTCAATATAATATGTAGATCATATGCTGAAAGTTTCATTAAATTCCGTTCAGTCAAAAATTAATAAAAAATAATCAAATATTTGGCCAATTAACAAACGCACGTGCAGCAGCTACAACAAAAACATTCGTTGAATCACATCAGCTGTTAGTTTCGTTTAGTTTTGGTAGATGGCGCTGCAGCAGTGAATCTATTTGAGTTTTGCCAGCGCCACCAGCAGGAGTGGGGTGGCCTAGTGTGTTAGGTGCATGACGCTCGATCAAGAAGTCGCGGTTCGAATCCCGATCGGTGTAACACTGATGTTTTTTTTTTTTAATTGTTTCAAAATATTTTTATATTTTCATAAATACGTTTTCTATTTAATTTATATTTTTAAATACACCGAAATTGAAATTTTAACTATACTTTATGTGCGTTTTTAATAGTTTGGTTATTCTAGCAGATTCTTAGAATCACATCAGCAGTTAGTTTCATTTAGTTTTGGTAGATGGCGCTGCAGCAGTAAATCTATTTGAGTTTTGCCAGCGCCACTAGCAGGAGTGAGGTGGCCTAGTGTGTTAGCAGCATGACGCTTGACCGAGGAGTCGCGGTTCGAATCCCGGTCGATGCAACTGATGTTAATTTTTTTTTAATTATTTCAAAATATTTTTATATTTTATTAAATGAGTTTGGTATTTTATTTATATTTTTAAATACATCGAAATTGAAATTTCAGCCATACTAAATGAGCATTTTTATTTGTTGGGTTCAGGGTAGTATCTAGTCGAGCACTCTCGACTAGAGTTTTCTTACTTGTTTTTTTTTTGCTTTGCTTTCAATTGGCTGGATTTCGTTACCACCTGCAAACTAGCACAAAAATTTAGGTTCAATTTCAGTTCATACTCCAAGACAAACACACGCAAACACACAAACACATACACCTGTCCAGCGAGCATGTATAACAAATTGTTTTAGTTGTAATATCCTATCTATAATAGATATATATAAACTTTTAATTGATTCAAGTGCGTGTGAAAGCTGAAACTTTTAGATTCGATTTCATATTTGCTAGCAGGAAAGAAGCGCTGCAGCGGAAGCAGATTCAGATTCAGAAAATTGTAAGAGTTGCAAAATAGTTAATTGAAAATTGCTGTGTTTTACTATGTGCTTTAAATGTCTGTGCATGAGTTTTAAATGAAATAAATTTATCAGGGACCTCAAAAAAGAGTTATGAATTTTAAAAAATTGAGGCTCAAAAGAAGCTCCAAGAAGAGAGAGGAAATTACACATAAGTTATTTTTTTACGGCATATTCAAAAAAAAAAAAAAAAAAAAAAAAAAAAGATACATTTTTAGTTGCTATTTTTTGTAAAAGTAAACTATTTTTGATTATTATAAATAATTTATATGATATAAATCAAAAATAATTATTACAGATCAATTTTTATATAAAAATCAAATCATAAGTCTTATTTTCAATTTTTATAATAGTTAAGCCATAACTCTTATTTTTCATTTTTATTATAAAAATTGGAAAAAGAGTTATAATTTGATTTTTATATAAAAATTTATCTGTAATAATTGTTTTTTATTTTTATCATATAAATTATTTATAATAATTACAAATACATTTCTTAAAATTATAGAATAATTATTTTTTAATTTTTTATTCTATAAAATTATAATCGTTACGGTTCCTGATATTTATATTACAGATTTATTCGCTCCATTTTCTTTCAATATTAATAAATATTAAAAATATTAGTTAAACTCCCAGTACCTTCAATTAATATTTATATATAAATATCATTACTACATTGAAATGATATAAATAGCAACTATATCATTAGCCTGCTATTCGTAGAGTGCAAATCCTGCATTCATTCACAATAGAAGCAACAAACACAGCAAGCATTAAGGGGCTTTTGGAGCTGAGCTGCGAGCTGGGAGCTGGGAGCTGGGAACTGGGTCCCGGGGCTGTGGGCTGTGGGCTGGGCAGCCATTTTGCATTGCACAGGCAAGCTGACAAGTGTTGTGAAATGACGAAGATGCATGGCTGGCAACACTGAGGGAGGCTGCAGATGGAGAGGACGCATGTTGCAGTGACAACAGCCCAACAGGAGCTGCAGCTAGGAGACAGCCACAGCAACAGCCACAGCCACATACAGACAGCTCTTGCAGCTCATCCTTAATGCTGGTTGTTGTTGTGTCCTCGAGTCCTTGCATCCTGGACAGCTGCAGCTGCAGCTTGTTTGCGATTTTCACATGCGCTTGTTACACTACGCACGACGTTGATGTGACATGCAACACATTAGCCAAATGAAATTTTTTCGTTCTTTTTTGTGATTGTTCTTCTTCTTCTGTTGCTGCTCAACTCCTTTGGCGCCCTGCCAATCACTGGGACTGGAGCTGTCAGCTCTGGCAAACAGCTGCTCTAATTTTTATCAATTTAATAGACTTTTTATGATCCTAGCCATTATCTCACCTGTTTTAATTATATTTGTTTTGTCTGCTACCGAAAATGTGTTGACTGCTGCTTGCCGTCCCGAACAAACATTCAACTTTAATTGCAGCCATAAATATTTTCGATACCCTAACTGAGCTTTCGAGCACATGGACTAAAATGTTGATCCTAAAAGTTGTGAAGTCAAAAATTAAACATTAAAGTTATAAATAAATAATAATAAAATAATAATAATAATAAATTAATAAATAAGTTATGATACCTCAAGATTGGAAATATTACAAATATTGTATTACTATTGATATCTTCTATGTATTGCTTATTTTTAATTTTCGCACATACATATATAATTGTATATGTATATATTGTAGAGTATTACCTATTCTATGCATTTCATTTAAATAGATGTTTTCTTGTGCAGTTTCAGTCATCAGCCACGTGACGATGGCTCCCTGTGAGCTAAGCTGAGCCACCTAAGGCGCTCTGCTGCGAATTAATTTAGCTTTTGAATGGCTTCTGTAATTAAAATGCGGACAGCGGTTAAGGGCAAAAGTATCAGCTGAGAGAGATGGCAAAAAGAGGAGGCAAACCAGCCTTGGTAAGAATATATGTATCTTATCATTTTTGCAGATTTAGTCGCAATTTGAGTTACACGAGCTTCAATTGACAAAGTGCTGCGCGGGCTAGCTGACAAGCTGACTGATGAACTGCAACTGTCGGATAGACAGTGAAAGAGGAGAGGGAGAGGGAAGAGGGAGCGGTTACATTTTTCAGGCTTTGCTTTGCAAGCTTCAAACTTCAAAACAATTTAAAACCTTCGCTCTGGATTCTGTTGCCTGGTTGCCTCCTGCCTGTTGCCTGGCTGGCTGCCTAGCTGGCTGGCTGCTGTCAATTGCTGTCGCCCCAAGCCGACTCTCTGGAGTGGCTCGAGCATTTTGGTTTTGTATTATGCAATACGGAAATACTGTCACTGGAAATGTCCTTACCTGCCTAACGTAGTCGCTGCCGTTGCCGTTGCCATTGCCGTTGCCGTTGCCATTTCCCTTGCTCCATAAATCAACTCAAGTGCCTACGCCCCAGCTGATTTATTTTTGCCCTGCCAAGTCGCTCGCTCCTGCGGTGGGGCGGGGCTGATGAAAAGTGGGTGTGGGCGTGAGTGCGGAGGCCCTGGCATTTGCCTAAAATATTTAACCGGCACTTGTGCACAACAATTCCAGTTGCCATTCGTTCTGCTGTCTCCAGCTCCCTCATTTCCTCTGACTATGCCTGCTTTTTATTTCCTGTCTTGCTCACTTTCTCTCTCTTTGGATTTTTGTTGTATTTTTATTAAATTCTCAAGTGGCATTCGCGCTGGTGAATTTCCACAGAGCGCTGCCCTTTTCCCATTTGTTTTCTTTGCTATTTTCCAGCCAAAAAGTTTCTTTGTCAATTTCCCGTATAATGCACAATAATAATACGAGAAAGTTAAAGAAGGAACTCGAGTTGAACTTGAATTTAGATGGGGAGCCAGCAAACACAGCAGCTACAACAATTTGTGGCAAGTGATTACCTTAGGCATTTTGCGGCTCGCAAATTGCGCCGAGCTCAAGGGTATACCACAGCCTCTTAGCCAGCCATTGTTCCTCCGCCTGCCCTTGTTGTTCCTGTTTGCTGTAGTTAAGCGTCAGGCTCACAGAGCGGATCAGCAGGAGCAGCAGCAGCAGCATCAGCATCAGTATCAACATCAGCATCAGCATTTCCCACAGGCCAACAGCAAATTTTAATTTTTAATTTCGTTGCGCATAATAAAAATACCGTTACAGATACACACGTAGCATGGGAGCCGCCGCAGCACGTGTTGTGTGTCCTGCAAATAGCCGAGTGGCAGCAGCAGGAGCAGGAGCAGGAGCAGCATTAACGACCTTTGGACACTTAACAGGCATTTGCATGTAAATTTCGTTGCAGCTAATAGCTTATTCAGGGCTAAAGCCTTCAAATCAAATAATGAAATCAGCCAACAAAAATGAGTTACAGCTAATGGACAGCGCGTTCTATTGATCCGCTAAAGTGCTGTAATGTATATATATTTGTTTTTAGTAATTGAAGTGATTATCTAAACTAAAATCTAAAATTTATATCTGCTGTGTGGTGCACGAAGCATTTGTTTTATTTGCCCCGAAAAGTATGCTATATTTTAATATAATAATTTGCAAATTATGAATTATATTTGTTACTTTGCTTGTTACACATGTGGTAATATATTATTAAAATTTTGCAGCTCATTATCGAATCTCTATAATTTTATTCAGGCTTACTTACTTTGGTTTACTGGTTTATTAAATATTATTGAATATATTGAAATACGCTTCTTAAAATATTTTCAGCTAACAATTATATCGAATATCCTTAGTTGATGTTGACGCGTAATTATTTTCGATGAAAACCAAACAACAAGAGCCAAAAGTACGAACACAACAATAATTACCCAAAAAGTTTGTACAACAGCACGTAAAATTCAATTTCATGGGCAACAGAACAGGCGCACCAGGTTACAGTAGAGGCTGTAATTAAACGCGAAATTGGGTGTATATTTGCGTGCATGTATGCATGTGTGTGTGTGTGTGTGTTTGTTTTTATGTGTGCAAAAATTACAAGCCAGGTGAGCTAATTACAAAAATTTGTTGTGTGAGACAGCTGTTTGGCTGCGCCTTTCGGTTGCACAAATACACAGCTAAATGCGAAGCGACATACAGTGTCGCTCACAGACACAGACACACACACACATAAGCAGAGACACATAAACACGCAGCGAATGCCACATAATGCATGTAGCTAATGAGATTTTGATAGAAACTGAGGAGCGGGTGAGAGCAACAACATAAAAGACAAACAAATAAGAAAGCTCTAGTCGCGACTGCTCGACGATGAGATCCCCTAAGCCCTTCGCAGAATTGATATTCCAATCAGTAGAATGCACACACACACACACACACCAGCATAGTTGTTGAAGAAATTTTCTTGCAGTTGGACATTAGTAAGCTTGCAGAATGTGATAATCACATTGATAATAAATATTTGTTAAGACACGAGTCTTTAATAACATTTATTTATTTATTTATTTATTTATTTATTATTATTACTATTTATTTTTATTTATTTATTTATTTATTTTTTTTTTTTTTTTTTTTTGCAAACTTGAGGGACAGTGGGTGGACAAAATATAACTAAAATCGAAATTGTATGAAATATGAAGTTGAGATCGACGCGTTCACACAAACAAACAGACCGCCCTAAGACGACTCAGCTTGTCGCCTCGATCAACAATATTCCACGGCTTCATTTGTCTGTTACGTACATTTAAAGAAAACCAGTATTGCCTGATTTCGCATTTTCAATGGATTCAGGGTATCCAAAATTGTTGACAGCTGGCTGATTATACTTGGATTGGCACAAGAGAGACAGAGAGAGAGAGAGAGAGAGAGAGAGAGAGCATGAGAGATGAGTCGTGTGCAAGTGTCAGTCGGTTGACAAAGAGCATAATTTATGAAGCAGCAACTAAGTGTTGCTTTCAAATTGCATGCAAATGAAGGCCAAAAGAGAGCGTGATATGTGCACTTAAATAAATTGAAGCCTGAACCAGAAATTGCATAAATAAAATATTTACAGTTATATATGCATACGTGATGCAATGTAAATATATTTCAATAGTTTTCCACTTAATTAATTATTGCATAGACAAAGGCTTGAAGAGATTTTAGACTTCCTCTTGTGGCTCTCAGCGTGTCTCAAGCTGGTGCTTCAATGTCAGGCTGCTGCCACCTACAGCTGGCAGAATAAAAGTAAAGGATCTTAAGTTAATGCAGGGTATAAGTAAATCAAGTCTTTCTTTTTCATATTACTCTGTAAAATATTTGCAAGCACTTTGGCAAAATACTTGGCAGATAATTCCAGCTCTCCGCCTGATGGAGCTGGTGCAACTGCAGCTGACTGACACCATTTGGTGCTGCGGCAACTGTTGTTGGCATTGTTGCTCTTGTTGCATGAACTGCGCCCGCTTAGCGTTTACATCTTGGCTTAAAGTCTCGGTTGTTGCAGCACCTGCGGCAGCTGCTGAAATAAACCTGAGGCGGAAAACTTTGCCAAGCGTCTGCAGTCGGTGGCATGAAGCATGAGGCATGCGGCGTACGGAATGAGGCATGAGGCATGCGTCTGGCGACTGGCCCAAGTGTTATTTACCTTTTCTCTTTGTTACTTTGACTACGCCCGAGCCAGAGTCAGTGCCTTGGGACATGCACCATGAAAAGTTCACTTCAAGTTAACTTTTCTCTCTCTCTCTCTCTCTCTCCCTTTCTTTCCCTTCCCTCATCATACTCTCTATTACAATGGGAATTCTCAGCGAACAGTTGTTCGATGTTTGTGCTGCATAATTAAACAATTGTCTGGAATATCGTGTTGCAACTTTGACAGCGCCTCAGCTTGGCCCCAGACGCAAACACAACTGTCAACCGACAAAGTGATGAACACGGCCTGATTCGCATAATGGTGTGCTAAGCAATTGGGGCTTGAACTGATTTGAGCAGAGGAAATAGTTTACATACAAATCGAAGCTACAATAAAATTTTCAAGTTGTTTTCTTACTCCACTCCCAACTTGTCAGAATGACCGAGCGGTCTAAGGTGCCAGACTTAAGTATAGCTTTATAAGCATTCTGGTCCTCTCTGAGGGCGTGGGTTCGAATCCCACTTCTGACAAACTGATTTTTTATTTGTTTTTTTTTTCTTTTCATAAAAAATTAAAAATAATAAATTAATTTATATACACATTCTTTATTAACGCTATAATGAAGTATGTAAATTTTAATAATATATTATCTAACAACTCAAAAATTTCATGATTTATTAATTGTTTACCTATTCACATGTTTTTTTTTTTAGAAATATCTTTTCTGTTTTACATTTAATCAAACAAGGAAACCCACGCAAGGAATCTGTAAGTTCTTGGCATTGCTTTTAATTCAATTTAGCCGAATTAGAGACGCATCTCCAGCTCCGTCTCCACATTTAATCAGGCTAATAGCACTCAATGGGCACACAGCACTACTATCATTAACAATATCAACCACAATACCAAGAGGAGCAAGTGCTATAATTAATCTAGCTGTGTAATAACCGCCATTAAGCTAAACAAACGGAATTTGGACATTTCCCAGTTGCTGTTGTGCATAAATTTCAATTTGACGAGCCGAGCAGAGGCAGGCTTACAACACAACACCTGATTTGCCCTGCCCCGCCCCAGCGTGACCGTGTGCTGCCTCAGCGCGTATTGCCAATTAAATGACTGCCCTTTAGCGAAATGTGCTGCAGCGGCCCGGGGAATTGTATTTTGTAAATATCATAGTGGCAAATGTTTAATGATACGAAATTAATGCGCAAGCATCAACAACAATGTGGCCAAGCGGGGGCGTGTATGCCGCAGCCTGAAATGTTAATGACAGAGGCCCCAGGGGGACTTTATCCATTTATGGATTCGCTGCGTATACTTAATATCGATAAGTGGGTGACTAAACCATTCAGCTAGGTACATTTTGTTTAAAGTTATGTATCTGTATCTGTATCTGTATCTGTATCTGTATCTGTATCTGTATCTGTATCTGTATCTGTATCTGTATCTGTATCTGTATCTGTATCTGTATCTGTATCTGTATCTGTATCTGTATCTGTATCTGTATCTGTATCTGTTCTGTATCTGTATCTGTATCTGTATCTGTATCTGTATCTGTATCTGTATCTGTATCTGTATCTGTATCTGTATCTGTATCTGTATCTGTATCTGTATCTGTATCTGTATCTGTATCTGTATCTGTATCTGTATCTGTATCTGTATCTGTATCTGTATCTGTATCTGTATCTGTATCTGTATCTGTATCTGTATCTGTATCTGTATCTGTATCTGTATCTGTATCTGTATCTGTATCTGTATCTGTATCTGTATCTGTATCTGTATCTGTATCTGTATCTGTATCTGTATCTGTATCTGTATCTGTATCTGTATCTGTATCTGTATTTGTATCTGTATCTGTATCTGTATCTGAATCGGATTCTTATTTAATAGACACAAACAGGCACAACTCAGCAAGACTTTGCCCCAATCTGAGCATCCACACACAGACAGATGAGTTATGTTATTTGCGTGCTAGCAACAAAATGTGATTCTTTTGCTAAATTTTTGTGGGCTGACTGTCACGCCCACATGGCTCAAACAATTGGCGCCAGTTTGTTTGAATTTCAGCTAGCAACTCGTAAATAAGTATGTATTTTGCTTTTTGCCGCAATTTGTTGACTCAAACAACAACAGCAACAACAATAATAATAGATTCTCAGTTACGGTTTCGGGTTTCATTTTTATGGAGAGAGAAAGCGAAAGAGAAAGGGAGAGAGAGAGAGAGTTGAGTGCGGGGTGAAGGCCCAAAATTTTTATTGTCCAGCAAAAAGCGAGGAAATACGCATGAAATTAGATTTGCTTCATCGAATTGATTTCATTTGTTTTGATTTGTTTCTGAAAATACGCAAATTGGATACGAAACACACACCCACGCACACGCCCGCATACACATACACACACACACACACACAGAGAAGTGGCTGCCTGCCATGACTGAAATGAATACATTTTGGTCAAATGGTTGAGATTCGACATTCTCATTGTCGTTGAGTTAGGGGCGTTGACAATGGGGCGTTGCGGTTTATGTTGTCTGAATAGAAAGGCAGTCAACCCCAACGCAGCATCGCCAATAGTTCGCAATACACAATGCGAGATGGAGGAAGGGAGCTAGAGATAGAGAGAGAAAGAGAGTGAGAGGGAGGGAGTGTCTTTTCGTCTGACTTTTAGTAGTTTTTGCTGCTTCAGTCGCTGTTCGCAATTGAGCGATCAACATTTGGCGCTTGTTTTGGCATTAAGTGTGAGTATATATACATACCTATGTATATATATATACTCTCACATATCCATGTATATAAAGACACATTCTTCGGTCGAAAAACAGTCAGTGATTTAGGCCACATGCGGCTTAATATGCCAAGCATTAAGCCACCGAAATGGCAGCCAAAACGAACCGAAAAACAAAACTCTTGCCGCTCAATCAACTGGCCAAAATCCGCAAAAGCAAAACCCTTTTTTTCCCCCTGTTGGCATGTCCATCGTTCTGCTTGGGAGATTAACAGATCAGCGGCTTAAGCGACCCACGAGCCAACGGAAATGCTTGGCCTTTAAGTGCTTGTCCGCAACTTTTTTGGAAGTCCCCAAACAACTTATTCAGGATTTTGCACTTGATGTCCCAATTAATGACACTCCAAAAATGTATTTGTTCAGAATTTTTTTCCAAATGTATTTTTTTTTTTTTGCTAATGGTACATACGTATTTTTGATTTATTTTGCCTCATTATAAATAACAAATACTCGGGCAACAAATCCTCTACTCTCCAGCCAGCTCTCCCGCAGTACCCATTGAAAAACTACAAAATATTGAAAACGTGCACAGAAAAGGAAACTTTTGGGTGCCACGCCCTGTCGCAATCCCATTACCCGCAAACAAGGGGCCCTAAGCTGACAAAAAGTCTGTCAAAACTTATAACGAAATGGCTTTGGTCAAATTGTTTTATTGTCCTTTTGTGCGTCCTTTGTGGCACCACCTTCCCAGCATCCTTCGGGCTTCGCCCACATTGTTTGGCGCTAAAAACTCTCAAAGGATTTCCGTACGCCCAAAGCAACATTTTGGCTTATAGAAGAGTCGCATTTCGCATTAAATTACCATGTTGTGGGCTGGAACGCCGCCAGACATCTCAATACATGCTTAACAATAATGTGACCATGGACGGCACATAAACGAAACCTGATTGCGAGCCATATGGGCGTAATATAATAAAAGAGAATATATAATGTAAATGTATATGTGTATAAATAAAATATTCAATTGATTGATTAAGAAGATTGTTTACTGCCTTAGTTTAGATGAAGAACTTCAGAGTAGAGTCTGTGGCAATGTGAATGGAATCATAGGGAATCTAATGTCGGAGAAATGGTTCACTTTATAGTATAGAGCAGAGCCAAGTAGTATCCAGTCTAGCAGCCATAATTTACATATACCATTTTATTTTACCTAGGGTTGAGGCTGCAGCAGGATAATGATAAATCACTGAACATTTAACAATTTTATTTATAAATTTAATAAGAGAATTTTAATTGTAGAATTAGAAAATAGAAATATGTATATATATATAGTTCAACTGTAATTGCTGCCCACAATTTCCAATTACTGCTGCAGTTGGTCATGTTGCTCCTGCTGCTGCTGCTGCTCCTGCTGATGATGTTGCCGCTTCCTGCGACGACTGCTTCGTGCCGTGCGTCGCTCTCTGGCCTTTTTGCGTGCCTCGGCCGCGGCACCGAACGCTTTGTAGGCCGACTTTTTGATCTTCTGCAGCTCGTTGCAGTACTCGAGATGCTGTTTCTTGAGCATGTCGATGCGTTTGCGGGCCACGCCCGCCAGTTGCGTCTTTTCGTCATAGTCCTGCTGAGCACCCGCCGCAGTTGCCTTGGCGTGACTGAGATTCTCCTCAGCAATCTTCAGTCCGTGCTGCATGGCCGTCATAACCTCCTCTGCCTTGCTCGCCGACATCTTGGCAGAATTGAGATTGGTCTGGGCACTGGCAATGCACTCCAACTCCTGGCGCAGCACAGACTCCGCCTCGACTATTTCTGCTTCAAGCTGTTCCACCACCTGCTGCTTGCCGGAGAGCGCAGCTTCCGCCGCCTTGGCAGCGGCATCGGCCCGATCTGCCAGCTGCTGCTTGACCATGTGCGCCACCTCCGCCGCCGCCGACTGCTGGGTGCCGTAGGCCTGCTCCGCTTCGCAGGCGGCTTTCTGTGCGATGTTCGTAGCCGATAGCTTGGCATTTGTGCGTCCTACCCCAATGTCGCACTTAGCACCTGTTTTCGCGCTCTGCATGTCGGTGCCTGAACCGTGGCCTGGATCAGGGTTGCGTCCTCCAGGCGTATCGCACGTCTCATCCATTTGGTCCATGCTGTTGGTGAGCCGCTTCTGATGTGCGTGGGTGTGGCTGTGCAGCAATTGGGGACGCCGTTGCTGCAGAGGCGTGGCAGCTGCGGCCGCCGGGCTTACGAGAAACTGGACTAGGCGCACTAGCAGGAACAGGTTGAGTGCCCGGGTCAGCTGTGTAATGCGCATAATTACGTGAGCCTTCAAAGTTACTGCAAGTTTTCCTTCCCAGCTGCCGCTCGAGCATTTTCACATTTCAAGTAGTTTGCCAAGTCAACTTTCAGAATGGAAAAATAAAAATGTTACACACCGTCAAAGTAGGCGACGGCAAAAAACGCCACAAACGTTGCAGCGGGAAATGGGAAATCACCCACAGTGCATAACTTTTCCACGCAATTTAACGCAATGTTTCCTAAGAGCAGCGAAGACACTTGGGCTTTCCCTTGCAACTTGAAGTCAACTGACAGGCTGGAAAAAAAGCTGTATGTGTACGTATGTGTGCATGGAAACTACGTGCCAGACAGCCTGCACTCCCAGATATGCAAGAGAGGAAAACAGTTAGAGGCATCCACCTATTGGGGTTAAAAGTGACATGACAAATATATTTATATTTTGGTTTGCTATAAATATCTTTGTATAAATAGGAAAATTTTATATATCAAAATTTTATTTTATAAATATTATGCACAAGTATTTATACAAATAAACATTTTATAAACCAAATATTTATGTGAAAAAATAAATAAGAACGCATAACAATATTGTAATATTGAATATTTCTTTGTATTATTTAAAAAAATAAATATTTATTTAATATAAAATATAAATTTTATCTATTAATATGGGGCACTTTATTTTTAATCAATTTACTGCATGTTTAACATTTTTTTTTTTTTTAATTTAATTTAAGAGTACAGGTCACATTGTCCTTTTCTACTTAAATGTAATTTTATTTTTATAATATGGAAATTGGTTCAATACAAATATATAAAAAACTATTCTTTTAATAATTTAGTTAACTCTAATATAGTAGTCAGCACTTTATTTAACTTTAATATATTTTATTTATAACATAAGAGAAACTATATTACTTTATATATTATGGTTTATATATTATAATATATAAGTATACTTTATGATAAATTAAAATACTATGTTATATAGATATTTAAGTTGTTATTAATAAAAAAAAAAAAGTAACATTTTATTTATATTTATATTTTTTTATTTTTTTTGTTCTACTTACTTATTCCACATTAGAGTTAGCATGAAATTAAAATTAGCTTCTGCTAACTCAAATATATATAGAAAATATTTTAAAACTTATCTAAGGAAATTTTTAAATTTTCCATTTGAAAAATTGATTATTATCTATAACCATTTATTTTTTTATTTTTTTATATTTTTTTTATGGATAGATGAAGAATATTTGCTTTTGCATTTTCAAGCTCTAGCCTACGTTCATAACATTTTATATTCTAATCTCATTATTGGCTGTGT
The DNA here is from genome assembly GCF_054131065.1 of Drosophila arizonae. NCBI lineage: Eukaryota > Metazoa > Arthropoda > Insecta > Diptera > Drosophilidae > Drosophila > Drosophila arizonae. The sequence goes on along the minus strand of NC_142922.1, from coordinate 19,004,001 downwards.
GTGTGCAGCTCATCTCAGGTTATTTCACGCTTTACAACACTTAAGTTTGAGCGTGTTTACTGTGCCCAAATGCGTTCGCCTGAGATAGTTGGCCATTTCTTTTTGGGCTGTAAAATTAATTGGGTCATCAAAGCCGCAGCGGCTTTGCCTATCTGCAACTGTTGTGTGCTGTGTGCGCCCTTTGGTCTCGATAAGCTATCAGCCTTATCGAAAGGGTCGGTCGAGCTGTTTGTTAGCTCGCCAAGTCCCCAGACGATGATTTGAGCCTCCATTTGTGCGTTGATCTGTTAATCCAAAAAGGGTAACCGCCGTACGAAAAGAAGGCTTAGGCATATGATTGAACGACAGCACTTCGTGTTTTTAGTAGTCGTAAAAGAGGCTGGGATTTTGGTTGGTGCGATGCGCCTACCTTGGAGAGCATTTTCGAAGGTTACTCAACTTGATTGGGATTTTAGGCTTTGCCAGTTTTCACCACCAATTAACAGGGAATCGTTGCAGGCTCTAAAATATTTAACTGAAGTTGAGCTACTGCAAATGGACACTTGACAACCGCAGCTGGCAGGACTCGCCGCCCTGCCCCGCCCCCTGGCCGTAGTGCCAAAAACTCATTTGCTTGCATCTCTGGCTGCTGCCATGTGGCCTTTGCACATTTACAGACGACGCTCGACGCGTCCTTCTGTTCGTACTCGTCCTCGTCCTCGCCTTCGTCCTCGCCCCTGTCCCTGTCCCTGTCCCAGTCCGTGTCACTTGCATGCGCCTTTTTGCGTGGCCAAGTACATGTGCAGAAGTGTCCCAAATGACACTCCGAGTGGGCGTAGGTGTATGAGTGTGTGTGTATGTGAAATGGGTGTGGCAAAAACCGCAAAAAATTCTACATGAAATCGATGTGCACGAACATTTTTGGTGAATGCATCCGAAAATTGCAATAAGCATACACGAACCCGGAACACGCTCTAAAAAGTAGACCCAATATATTCATATACCGCTTCTTATGCTTCAAAAATAATATTCAAATAAAAGTTATATATATTTGAAATAGATATTTTTTAAATTATTTTGTTTTTACATTTTTAATTACAATTTATTTCGATTTCTGTCTAGGTTTAATAACGAAGACATACTTTGAATGGTTCATTAAAAATGTTTGCAATTTTTGTAGAAATAAATGAGAAATGACTTTCATTTTTAATTTAAATTGCAAATGCATTCCAACTTATATCCTGGACTTAATTTTCAACTGTATGCTCGATTTCCATTGCATCTCATTAATGTCAAAATATAATGACCCCATGCTGGGGCTGTCATCCTTTATCATTGGAATGCTCTGACAGAACCAGCTACAACAACTAATAAACATCTACACCATCACACACACACGTACACACGTACACACACACACACACACACACACACACACACACACACACACACACACATAGAAATTCAATTTCCTTTGCCAGTAGATGGACCCCCACAAATGGCATCTGTTGTCATGCTGAGCCCCAGAGCCTCTGTCTGTCGAGATATAGTCCGCATTCCCTAACTGCAGTCTGCATGTCGTCCTGTCTTTACAGCTCTGTCTCTCTCTCTCCCTCTCTCTCTCCCTCTATCTCTCTCTCTCTCTCTCTTTCTTTCTCTTTGTGTGCATATTATATTTATGGTCTAGCAGAAGTGCTTATTGATGTTGCATCTGAAATTGAAATCTGAAATTTTCTTTTATATTGTTTTTGGGCTTTGAGTTTTTTTTTTCTTATTTTGGACACTTTACACGCAAAGTGCATCGATTACAGTTTCAATGTTCTTGGAATTCCAATTAAGCAGAGCTGGCATTTTGTTAAACAATATGCAAAAATAGCAGCAAACCAGACGGCCAGTCAGAGCTGCCGTGCTCTGCCCTAAAAATTGAGAAAAAAAAAAGTTGCAGGCTGAAGCCCACTGCGAATAGTCGACTCAGCCACGACGGCAGCCAGGGTAGAATTTAATTTTGACGCATAGGTAAATTGAATACAAGCAACAGGAAAATTGCTCGCAGGCCACAAAGGTGCCAGCCCGACCACATATAGCACATGGCATCGAGTTTTTGGACTTGCGTGAAAAGTCTCTCCCAGTTCTCGACCACAAGAAGTGAAACATGAAATTTACGCAAAAGCGAGCTAACAATGGAGTGAAGCCAAGCCAAGCCCAAAGACAACCTGGCTGAGTGCACTCGAGTTCCAGTTAACTAATATTGCTCATGACAATGTGGTTAGGCTCTTTGAACTTCGGCTGAGGAATCATCAAAGAAACCGCAGACTAAGGCATGTTCGGTTCAGTTAATTTACTTAGTGCTTTCATTTGAGACTGCCTAATTGGGAACGAATGTATCATCTGAGAAATAAATATTTCGCAAGGCAGCTGTTATTTCGGTGATATCATATAGACGAACTCTTCGTAGTCGATTTTGCCATCGCCATCGAAGTCGGCCTCTCGTATCATATCATCAATCTCCTCGTCGGTTAACTTTTCGCCCAAATTGGCCATCACAAAGCGCAACTCGGCTGCACATATAAAACCATCCTCATTTCTGTCAAAGATCAAGAATGCCTCCCGGAACTCCTCGTCTAAATCATTATCCTGCGCATGTCTGCACATGAGGCTACAGAATTTATCAAAGTCGATTTGCTCCTTGCCAGTGACATCAACATCGTTCAACATATCCTTCAGTTCAATATCGGTGGGATTTTGGCCGAGTGATCGCATTAAATTTCCCAATTGCCGAGAGTTAATCACGCCAGAATTTTCTTTATCGAACAGAAGAAAAGCCTCTTTAAAGTCTGCAATTTGCTCTTCAGTTAGGTCCGCTGGATTCATTGTTGGATAGTTACGCAACTAGCATTAATTTCGTAATTTACTAGAGCTTGTTCTATTGAAAGATTTGAGTAGTAATCGAATTATATTATATTTGATATATCAAATCAGCTGCACAGATTCTCTTCGCCAACTCAGTCCCCTATACTCAGTGTTGCCAGCTGTAAAGCTCCGAAAGAAATTGGATTGTGCATAAAAGCATAAGCTGAAACAGGCTTAAAATATTTGCTACAAGTATTGCTTCCAAGTATTAGTATTTCCTCTTAATTCTTCGCTGAGCGATCATTAAATATTTGCACTCACTTCACTTCACTTTGCTGCACTGCACGACCTACGCCCACCAGGCCTGGAACGAACTGACGAAATGCCTCAGCTGCTGACCTTTATATGGGGCGACTTTGAGTCAAACACGAAGTCGCTCTCAAATGCTGGGCCCGACGCCAAGTAGAGATCGTGTCTGTTGAGCTTCAATTGACCAATGAGAGCACTCTCTGCTGCTTTCTAGCTTCTTTTTATGTAAATATAAACACCGAATGACTAATGCAGACAACTTAAACGATCTTCTGTTGCTCTTCTGCGTCCCTTGCCTTTGTTAAGCAGGCAGACAGAGACGCGAAGAGACAGATAAAGAGGCAGATATACAGACACACATGCAAGTAGATATACATACATACGCTGCTCAGGAATATATATGCTTGATATTGAAATGTTGATATGCTAAATAGCTTATGTATATTAATATTGCAAATTATTAAATGGTATAGACAACTGTTGCTTCTATAATTGCCTTAAGGACTAGGAATTCTGCATTATCTACTTCAATTTCTGGCTCTTCCATCCCATACGAATTTTCATATTAAATTGCATATATTCATATCACTGAAGTGATCATCGCATAGGTAAACAAATAAGAACTGTAGTCCAGCCTGCTCGACCAGGAGAGCCCGTGAATCTATATTCTATGCATACAAACATACTCTATTTACTCAGTGGGCTCAGAGTATAATAAGCATTGCGTACTACACAACGAGGTCAAGCACACACACACACACTCAAATAGGAGAGAGAGAGAGAGCGTGCCATATTTGCAATAGTAATTTTAATTTAAGAAATTTTCGTAATTGGTTTTAGAAAAAGATGAAGTAAAAAACGATTTGCTAGAAAGATTTTACTTTTGAGTTATCATATAGACGAACTCTTCGTAGTTGATTTTGCCATCGCCATCGAAGTCTGCCTCACGTATCATGTCGTCGATTTCCTCGTCGGTTAGCTTCTCGCCCAAATTGACCATCACAAAGCGCAGCTCGGCTGGAGATATGAAACCGTCCTCGTCCTTGTCAAAGATCTTAAATGCCTCGCGGAGCTCCTCGTCGGCATCGCTGTCCACCGACTGCTTCGACATCAAATTGCAGAACTCAACGAACTCAATTGAGCCATTGCCAGTGGTGTCCACCTCATTGACCAGATCCCTCAACTCGGCATCAGTGGGATTCTGTCCGAGCGAACGCATCAGATTGCCCAGCTCACGAACGCTGATCATGCCCGTGTTGCTCTTGTCAAAGAGGGCGAACGCCTCTTTGTATTCGGCAATTTGCTCCTCAGTCAGATCTGGATTCATTGTCGGATCTAATCGTAAGGACTAGCAATTTCGTATTTTTAAATAGGGCACGTTGTATCCAAATGTATGAGTGACTATTGACTGTATGGAATGATTTCGAATTTTCAAATAGGGAAAACTGCTTCGCACCGCCTGCTCAGCTCTAACGTTCACTCATCATGGTGACGAAGTCCCTGTAAATAATGTTGCCCTCGGTATTCGAATTGGCATCCAACACAATCTGGTCCAGGTCGTCCTCATCCATCTCATCGCCATATGCGCTCATTATGTGCTTGAACTCGTTCTCGTGTATCCAGCCGTTACCCTCTCTGTCGAAGACCTTGAATGCCAGTATAACCTCATCCTCCGGCGTCTGGCCCTCGTAGCGCACGGACATGATGTGCAGAAAGTCGCTCAGGTAGAGCTCATCCGTGCCATCGGGATCGTATTCATTGTAATAGTCCTGCAGCTCATGCTCAGGTGGATTGTGGGCCACAGCATGCATTATGTCCTTCAGCTGCTTCATGGGTATTATCCCCGTGTTATTGGTATCGAACAGTGAGAACGCCAGCGTCAGGTCGGCCTCCTGCTCCTGGTTCAGACTGTGCGTCCGTATGATGCGCTCCTCGGGCGGCGGCGTGGCAAAATCAAAGTCCATTTCCATCTTGAACGGGTCTCCAAAAAGGTGTCACTTATAATAGAATACTACCTCTAAAATTTGGCTAAAATAAATTGTGAATTCTTTTTGCACTGAAACTGTGTAAACATGAATATAAACAGAAATCAATTGAGACTTAGGTCGTGGCCTACTTAAAGGGGGAATAGTAAGAGCAAGAGCACGGGAGAGTTAAGAGCAATTATTAACTAACCATAAAGCAATTTGCGAAGCTAAACTAGATCTAGGTTGGGCACATGTCGACATAGCCATAGCCATAGTTCATACATATAAATATTTGTCCAGTTTACCTTGCAGGACTTCTATTATAAATAATCGTTTACCTCTGCTGTCCGAAGAACATATGCAAATGAAACCACGCAATCCCATCAGAGCTGCTTGTTGTTGTGCTTGGTGTGTTGTTGCTGCTGTTGTTGTTGGCTGTGCTGCCTGATTATGCCCCGATTATGGGCAAGCGAGGGCCTTGGTAAGCTGTTGCCCTTGGCACATGCCGACTGTCACCCTCTCGACCCTCTCGACCCTCGACTCTCGACTCTCGACTCTCTGTTGTGCCATTGCTGGTGTTGGGGCCGAGACCAAAGCTCATTCATAAGCTATGCACTGAAATTTTGACAATGGCCATCGTGTGGCCACCTATACAGGTGACTTTCCATTAGCAACAGTTTGAATTTTGCATAGTTGTGAGTGCACATTGCATTCCAGCTGGAGACAAGCCGAAAGTCATTTGCAGCCAGAAGTTATGTAAATTGTGCAATTTGGATTTTACTCATTGGACCCAATAGCAGAAACAAGAAGACCACGAAAAAACACCATTACATGCAGCTAGAAGGCGGCACGTAATCGAGCAGGTAGCGAATACCTGTCGGAAAATAGCCAAACATTTTTAATTAAAAATGTAATTAGGAAAGCAACTGACCAAGGCATATTTGGGGGAGAAAATTGCGTAGAAAAAATTGTGCCTAAACTGCAAACGAGAGAGGAAGCAAAGACAGAGAATTGAAGAGCCCAGAAACTTAAAGAGTATTGAGTGAATATATGTATAATGGTAAAATGTAAGTAATGCAGAGAAGCAGATCTTTGCCTATTCAATGGGGGACTAGTAAAATCAAGATCATAGAGAGTTATGAGCAATTATTGATATTGAGTGAATGTATACATTTATATTATCATTAAAAATGGGATATCAGGATATAATGGTAAAATGTAAGCAATGGAGAGCAGGAGACGGAGCAGACGTGGCACGTGTGAGCAGATTGTTTGTATCGGTATTGTAAAACCTCTTGCTTTTATCATGAGCAGGTGTAGGCACACCCATCAAGAGAGTGAGATAGTGAGAGTGAGAGAGAAAGAGAGAGTGTGTCGCACTTCAGCAACTGAATTCGAACCAATTTCACTGTACACAGACTCTGTCTATGCGAAGCAGAGCTCTGTTTCCTTTTTGACATATTTTCATTCAATTCCACATAATATTTAGCGATCTTTGTTGTTAACACAATAAAATTATTTCTCGTTTATGTTCTTAGTATTTGCTCATGCCTAGAGATTTTTAAGAACTCTAGATTTTTAAGAACTAAACAAAAATCTGATGGCATTTAAAGCTTTACTTTATTTTGTATTCCCTTATAATAAAATCTGTAAATTAGATTATACCATGAATATTCCGCGTGCAAATTAGCCAAGTTTCTGAAAAAAGAAGCGTGCAAAACTTGCTTCATTGTATTAAGAGTAATGAAGGCTCTCGAGGGATTAAACGTAAGCACCTTCATTATCGCTGCAATGCACAACCTGAGGGTATGAATAGAATCATTCGCACTGATTGACAAATTCAATTTCAGTGCAGTTGGTTAAGTGGATTGTGGCTACGTTGGCGGTTTTCTATTTTTGTTATACTATGTATAACCCCCGCTAGCACCCACCACCCGTTGTCAGCTGGCTGCAGTGGATTCGCGCTGCTCGATTGCATTCAATGCCGATTTCAATTAAGCATATGAAAGCAACGCTCGGCCACACAATGCGGCACCCGGCAACAATTGAGTGGGCATGGCCACAGAGCTGCCCATTGGCTGCTATGATGTCGGGTCAGTCATTGTCAGTGGGTCGGCAAAGTAATGCCAGGAAGCAAAGCGACGCCTGCGGAGCAGAAGGAGAAGGAGAAGAGATGAGGCCACTGGGCGCCAGAGCGTTTTCAATATGCGTTTTTGTGCCTCATTTTAAGTGTGCTTCTGTGTGTGTGTGTGTGTGTGTGTGTGTGTGTGTGTGTGTGTGTGTGTGTGTGTGTGTGTGTGTGTGTGTGGCATGTATTGTGCTGTTGTTGAGGCATGTAAATGCCTCTTTGCCTGGCAGCGGTTGCACATGCTTTTGGCCAAGCTGTTGCCATATTTGGTTTGTTAATCTGCCTTTTGCCACTGAAGCAGCAGCTGCCGATTTTCATTAAGGGCAGCGAGGCAAGTGAAGCTCTGCTTTCTTTGGCATTTGGCTTTTCTTTTTGCAGTCTGTCTGTGTGCATAGCACACACACACACACACACACACAAGCACCAGCAACGTGTTAGCCCAGCCCCCGATCAAACATTCTAAATGGCTCGCACCAGACTTCGAGACCAAAGCAAAGCCTGGTAAAGCAAAGGAAATGGCGAAATCCTGCCACGCCCAGCAACAATGCAAGTCAATCTCAATGAGTTTCAACTCTTTGCCAGGCACTTTGATGCGGAATAGTGCCAGGATACACAAGCCAGCCCGAAGTGCCAAAACAAATATGTAGTCAATAGCAGTGTTTAAACCTAAACTCAGGCACCATAAAAAATAAAGAAGAAGAAAAAAAAAAACAAACAGAGAAGTAAGCCAGCTGTTGCACTCAAGTCTGGGTGACTTAAGGGACTCTTCGATTTATTAAAGGGTTCAGTTTTAACGACTGTGCAATTCGAGAATATTTTTAAATTTTGCCCTCCTTGTGGTTGATATCATCTTTAGTGATATCACGTTGGTGAATCTCTCCGTATTCAATCGGTATTGATCACCATTCAGGGCCCATTTCTTCAGCGTCTCCCAGTAGGACTTTTCTATCAAGAAGAGCTTGAATAAAGATTCAGATCAATTGCCAAATAGAGCTTACCGCCCGAAATCCGTTGGAAGCTGACCAACAGCAGGAAAATGAAAGTAAACAAAGAATTTTTAGCTCTCATATTTCCAATTTGAAAGAAACTTTATGAGTTAATATAAATTAATGTATTTAGTTTTATTTGGCTAGCAAATGTGGCGAATCAATTTATTATTAAATTACCTTCTGTAAAAATACATGCAGAAAATAAAACCAAGAATAGGAAGAAGGGGTATAGTCATGCCAATTAGCTGTGAGCTATATGAGACTAAGGAATTTCGTATTATTTGAATATATAAATAAAAAATTTAATCCATTTAAAGCTGCAAAAATGTTTGTTATTTATTTTATATGTATATACGCTTGCTCGCATTGGTAAACAGCTCAATTAGCTAGCTCGCTTGCTCTCGGGCTTTGTTAATTCTAAAAACCAAAATACATATACACACTCATACACACGCAGCAAAGTTTTGTTGACTTTGTATATGGGTCCTTTCGGCCATGTAAGATTCTTGTTTGCTTATGACACAAATTGCATTTGTGGATGACAACAAAAGCTTTGGTCATGCCAACAAGATGATTAAATTACTCATACGCCCCATGAGCCGTGCGCGCGCACACACACAGACACACACATGCACACTGCAGACGCCAGATGCCATGGCCAAAGTTTACTGGGAGTTATTATTATTGTTTTAGTTTTTGTTGCCGCCCGGCATTTAGTTAATTAAGTTTTACTGCAGCAGCAACAGCTCGACATGGCCATTTAATTAGTTTTTAATTATATATATATTCTTTTCGTTTTTTTTTGTTTTTGTTTTTTGTTTTTTATTTACCAGTCAACGCTCAGCTCTAAGCACTGAACGCCGAATGTTGAACGCTTTACAAGCTGGACACCAGAGTTGGGTATTTGTTTTGAGTTCATTTAATTTTATTTGTATTTGGTACAAACACCACGCCCACGCCGCCCTAACCTAAGCAAGCCCCCAGCGTGAAGCGTTCCTCATTTAGCACATTATTTTTACAGGCTTTGTGTTGAGCAAAGTTTTTTCTTAATAGGCCAGTCGCAGCTTGGGCTGTGTAAATGAGTTTTGTTTAAAATTAATAAAATTTAAGCATGCTATTTAGCAAATGCCGCAAACTTCGTCAGACAATGCTAGCCAAAAGTATGCAGCCAAGCATTTTAATTGAATTTTTCAACAGGCCAACAGCAACAGCAAAAGCAACAACAACATCATCAGACCAGGCGCTAATTGAAATAGCCAAGCAAATATTGCACTTTTCTGCATGTTTAAACGGCAGTCGAGTAGAAGAACCAGCAGAAATGGTCGGCGGCAGCTGCTCTGTAAAAATATTTACACACTACGCTGTTCCATAAAACACCGCAAAACAATAAAATTCGCAATAAACCAAATGGAAAACACCGCCAGAAATGCAAATGAGGAATTGCTGCTGGCTCATGTGAAGTGCATACAATGCAAAAAGGCATCATACACACACACACACACATAAACACACACACACACACACACACACACACACACACACACACACACACACACACACACACACACACACACACACACACACACACACACACACACACACACACACAAGTCAAACAACAATAAGAGAAAAGCAACAACAGCAATAAAGGAACATTTTAGGAAAAAAAATTCCACAGTTATGTATGTTTGTATATACCCCTCAAGCATTATACCCTGTAAAAGTATTGAGTGTAAGTTTTGAGTGCTCAATTTAAACTTTGACAATCAAGTTTCATTTATCAATCGTTTAGTACTAAATAAAATTTGTTGCACTTGAAAAATATATTTAATTACTTTTTTTTGTATTAAGTTTATAAATTGAAATAAGAATATATTTGTTTTTATTATTATTATTACTATTATTATTATTATTATTATTATTATTATTATTATTATTATTATTATTATTTTTTTTTTTTTTTTTTTTTTTATTATTATTATTATTATTATTTTTATTATTATTATTATTATTATTGAGAAGTTTTTATATGAGAAATAATTTCAATCTGTTGATTGTTATTATTATTTTTTATTTATTTATTTATTTACATTTTTTATTTATTTATAAAAACAAAATGTTTTATGTAAATCGCTCATTAAAAATATTTTGTTATTTTTTTTCACTATAAATGTACAATACTTTTATAATTTTTTTTTTTTTAGTTCTTATCTATCGAGTATCAGGTCTTAGCCAGTGCTGCCAGCTGTAGCGAAGTTAGCCTTCGTTCCGCTTTGCCCTGCACAATTAAAGACTTGAACAAAGCAAAACGAAAAATGGATCGAAAGGCAACGCTTTTTCATAACTCAAATTGCAAAAGGCTAAAATGCGACTGACTGGAAAATCAACACAAAAGCCAGCACAACAATGAATAGCAACAGCTACAACAAAACAAAAACAAAAAAACAAGAGGCAACTGGAGTCAACTTTGATTTCCTGCGAGCAAACACAATGATACTTTGCAATTAACACTACTGCTTTGAGGCACTGTTGTAAATGGAACACCACGGCAGAGCCTCAAGAAAAACGCCGTTTTATCAAACTGAAGCATAACTAAAGCCATATAATTAGCAGTGTATCCAGCTGGCCCTAAATATATATATATAATAAGCTGTGCTTAGATATCGGCAAATAGTTAGAAGAGCGAATGGCCATGCATCGCATTTTATTGACAACATTTTTACTGCTAGTGCTATGGTCCTATCAACAGCAGACCACAGCAGGTTAGTCTACTGACCTAAACATATAAATATATCAATATACCAATATATAAATATACCAATCTATAAATATACCAATATATAAATATACAATCTTATTTATAGATTGCGGCATCAAACTCAGTTCCTCATCGTCATGTCCAGCGATGAAGAAGCAACTGCCCACGTTCCTAGAACCACAGGATGAGCTCAATGAATTGGACGAATTAGTGAGAAATAAAACGTTGAGGGACATGATATGGACAGTTATTAAATTTATATTTGCACAATTTTTCAAATCAATCTTCACGTGAATGTAATTAATAAACGTATTGCTTGCTATCTAATCAGAGTTCATTTGAACGTTACAGACAATGATCTGAATTTCTCTCTCTGATTTTGTGTGTTTGCCTGAATTTGTGTTAGCTTTTGGCTGTTTTGCTTATTCAAGAGATTTCATTTCCAGCATTTCCAGCTGTGCGCTTGCTTATTGTCTCTCTCAGTGCCTCTCGGTACTATTGATAAACGGCTTAGGCTGGCATATACATATACATATATGTATTTGTATACATTACTGGAATTCCTTGGGCTTTCATTTCAGATTTGGCTTTGGCTATGGCTTTTAGCAGGTGCAAATTTAAAGTCATAAAATGCAATTTGTTGCTGGGAAGTGCAGGAAGTGCAGTTGTTAGTTGGCAACAACATGCTGTTGCAATTGAAGTGTTCGCAATTATCACATAGTGTTAAACAACAATACATGCAACAACAACAACAAATGCCACTCGTGCGCCAAGCAGCAGCAACAAGGTGTCAACGAGAACAACAATTGCAGCAACAGCAGCTGCTGGCAAGTGTTGCACTTTTGAGGACCGTGCTGCAAATGGAGTGTTTACAGCAAAAAAAAAATGGGCAGCACTGTAACGGAACAAAGGTTGCTATTGCTGAAGCGGCTTCCTCTGCGCATGAATAAATGTTAAAACACAATCGAGAGCCATAAATTCCGAGCAGTCATCAGGTAAAACAGGTGTGAAAAAGTGAGAAATGCAAAAAACAGAAGGAAAATAAATAAAATAGTAGAAAAAATGAAAAAGAAATAGCCCAAAGCGAACAATGCGAATGAAAACAATGGGCAGGCCCAAGGCGATGGCGCCTCAGTCTAATTGGTATAATAAAATGTCATAAACGGAAAGAGCAGTGGACCTGGCCAGTTAAGCTATGAGGGATGCTGACAGGCTGAGGCTAGGACAGCACAAAGCGTACTGGAGAGGCTGCGGGACAGGGCAGGTGAAAGTGTTGGCCGATTGGTTTCAGGTCGGCTGACTAAAAGTTTTGCAAAGACTTAAAGCTTCCGGCTTAGCGGCGATAGATAGACTGTGCACTGGGGGCATTGCTGCATAGGAGAGATATGGAAATGGCATTAAGAAAAATGAGTGAAAATATAATAATGAAATTACTTTTAATAAGACACTGAATGGGGCAAACAAAAGATGAACTGACTTTGCGAGTTGCAACTAATGAAAGTTGCAGGAAAACTCTTCAACAAATGATAAACTGAGGGCCGATAACAGCAGGTGCAACTCAAGTTATTCTTTTGTGCAACTTTTTTATTTAAATTCTAATTTTATAATTTAAATTTTATAGAAACTCTGTTACAATCATTGAGCTGTGACTTTAGTTCATTCTACTTACCCTAAGTTCTGCAATATATTTCAATTAGTACAGCTTTCATCACTTGTCCTTCATGCTCCTGAATCTCTCCCATCTATCTTCTGCATCTATTTATACATATATTTATTATTATTACTTTCTTTTTTTTCAATTTTTTATCATTTTCATTGCATTTTCCCCTCATGTCCCTTTATATCATGCACTATTTCTTCTATTCCAGGGCATTAGTTGTTGGTATTTCTCTTAGTGTAATTTATCAAGTCATTTTTTTTTTTCTTTATACCATCCAAGTGAGCCAATTGTCAAGGATGCCATGCTGCCCGCTGTGCCCATATATCAACTGTCAATTCCTGTGCAATGCTTTGCCGTCACAATCAACGAAATTAGTTTCATTTCCAACAAATGGCAAGACAGCAGAGACCACCCGAAAGCCAGCCAAGCCACAATCACAATCGACCCACATAGCATGAACTGCGCTTAAAGTTCAGCTGGCTAAAACTCCCTCCATCTCTCTCCCTCTCTCTCTCACAGATTTTTTTTTACAATCTCTGACTACTCCTCTTCTATTCAGTTTCCTCATACTTGGCATTCGCTGCTTTTGATGGCTGCTTTTGATCTTTTCCGTGCTCTGATAAATGATAAGGGGCTTGGACCGAACCGGCAGGAAACGCAACAAAAAATACAACAAAAACTGCGCCAAAGTGTAGAGAATTGCGCCTCAGCTGTGAGGCCCGCATCACCTAACAAGAGAGAGAGAAAGGAGAGTGGGGGAGAGATAAATAGCATTCAGGTAAGATAAAAGTGCGACTCGGATTTATCGCCTGATTTGTTTCTTAAATTCACTAAATCGAATAGAAAATCGGCTGCATTCTGCACAACGAGCTTAAAAAAGGAATAACACAACTCCAATGCCCATCATGGTGTCAATTAGCAGTAAAATGTTGATGCAACAGCACACACCTGTCATGCCTCACCTGCCAGTCAGCGTTGTGATGCCATGAATAATGCTTGTCTGCTGCGCTTCATAGGGCGACTTCGTGCTGCAGCACAGAATTCAGAATTATGCACGAGTCTTGCACATTATGTCCGTTCCCTTACATTTATTTTCATAATGAGCCTTCACCTGCAGCTACTGTTAATTGAGTATTCATAGTTATGCACAGAGTGCAGCGTAAGTATGCAACCTACCCGCTTGACCCTTCATGCGGCCAGCACACAAAATATCACTCATACGCAGCGTGTTTGCGGCCCGTTGGGCCTTGTTTACACCGCCACCCGCCGTCAGCCGCGTGCACCACTTGCTGTCCATCAATATTGCATTCGCCGTAGTTGCTTGTCATGTTTCGAGCATTCAGATATTTATACACCCACATTGTTTCAGATCCACGCAGTGAGAAACGAAATATGGCAAAATTGTAATTCAATTTGTGCCAACCAAATAAAAAACAAGTGGCTAAAATTTCCGATTTCAGGTGAGGATACTAAACTGAGAGATGTGCTATATTATTAAATTTAACTAATGAAAATGAATATATAAAAATACTAATATTATTGTCTATTGAGTCTATTGTAAAAATACTTCAATTGAAGCGTTTAGAAAATTTTTAAATAATTTTAAATTTTGTAAATTTTTATTTGAAGTATTAAAAACAAAAAAAGTGGATGCTAACTAATATTTCTTCTCTAACTAACTCCTTTAGAAATATCTTCATTTTTTGCTGAATTATTTGGTGTATTCTTGGCTCATCCATATTATCCTGTCCAATCCATTTCCATTTCTGCAAATTTCGTCATCTTTTTTTATGACACATATCTGCAGAACATTTCCCCCTCGCTTCACCTTTTTGTTGTGCTGTACTCCTCTCTCTTTTTTTAGTCTGAGTAGTCCAAGTGCTACGCCCTCGCGCTCTCTGTCGGCACTTATTTCACTTATTTTTTGTTGTTTGCCATTTCATTGTCTTCCTGCAGCGGAGCAGATGAAACAGGACGATGATGGGCTTGGATGCTGGACGGTGGCTCAGCTTCTGTTTTACATTGCCATACACTCGAGTATTTGCATTTGTTTCTGCTGCTCCTTTTTTTCAGCAACTGCTGAAATGCCCCTCGTACTACGTATTCAAGTCCCGTAGCTTGTTTTAATTTCGTTCTTTTTTTTCAGTTGGATGGTTGAAAGCGGGAGGCAGGCAACAGGGATTTCGATGACATCGCTGCAAAATTGCAGCTCACCATTTTTTCAGCCGGCCTCGATGCTGCATTTCAATTGAATTGTCAGCGTTTTGCTGCAAAAACGAACAAAAATGTGTCATAAAATGTTGGCTCGTTAAGAAGTCACGCATTCAGTTAAAGTGAAATCCCGCCGCAAAAAAATTGTATCCAAAAATGTAATCAGAAAATCTTTTAGGATTCTTGCGGTAATGCTGAGGTATTCAAGTACCTTCAGCTAAACCTAAAGCGATTTGTTTTTAGTCAACGAAGATGAAATAGGTTTCCAGCTAGCTGAAAAGACAACATATTGATTGATTTAGTATATACTATATAGTTACCTTTCAAATCAAATAAGAATCAAATTTAAGAAGGAGTTTCAGTAAGCCTATATAATGTTTTATTTATTTATTTATTGTTACAATGAATTAAATTCTAAATAAAAAGTTTTAAGCCAGAGCAACAAAGGCCTTCAGGCAGACTATGCTTACAGTATATACATTATATACATTATAGATCTATGTTTAGCTTGTTAATTATTTTTATAAAATTTTTTAAATATTTTTTTATATTTTGTATATTGTATATTTTGTACCTTTGCTATAATAATCTATAATATCTCATATAATAAAAAAAAAAAAAAGAAGAGATAAAAAAGAATACTATAATAAAATTCAGATTTCATTAACATTTTGTTGTTCCTTAACTAAGCTTGCATATTAAATGCAAATATGATTCGTGAAAGAGATTTCTCAAAAAGAATAATTGACACAGATGCATAATGCGCAATGCGAAAAAAAGAAATTACAATTAAGTGATGCGTTAAATAATTTAACAGCTTAATTGCATTGTCTGGTTGACAATTGAATGCTGCCACTTAAGCTGAAATAATTAATTATCAGCTTCATAATGCGTTACGCCTGTCAGCTGTCAGCTGCAACTTGCAAGGCAATTGAACAGCAAACATTATGGATGGAAAAACAAATAAATAAAGTGGAAACTTATTTCAGTTTCGGTAATACCCTTGACGGGCTCAGCTGTCAAATGATATAAACTCATCGTCGACAAGGAAAACGCTCGATATTCTATTAAAAATCGAGATAGAAAAATAAACACAGCGTTGACAAATCGGACAGCAAAACCGAAACGAGAGGAAGATAAAGTGTGGGCAGCCATAAATTCAAGAGGAAGACAGCATAAGCCAAAGTAGCGCTGCTCTCTCCAGCTGCCTGGCTGCTGATGACATCATTTTCCATTACAAAGATAAAGCTGCATGCGTGTCTGTGTGGAAAGCGAGACTGTGACTGAATGTGCTCCATGTCCAAGTCCAGCTCGGTCTTGAGCTAAGCTGTCTGTTTGCCATGGACTTTGGCCATAAATAAGTAAAAGTAAAGCAGGCACTGGCCCAGCCACAGCTGCAACTAACTTGGCCAACTGGCAGCCCGGCCACAACTCAAGGCGCCGCAACTAATCAGCCGCGGCGAAAGGCGACGCGATGCGACGCGTCGCTGGCAAATTGCAATTTGTACGCTGCAAATTGGAGAGTGTGTCCAGACAGATACCTAAGTGCTCTATCGATGTGTGCGAGTGTGTGTGTGCGGGTGTGCGTGTGTGTGTGTGGTGTCAATTAAGCTTGTTTGAATTAAAATTGCACGGGCTGCTAGTGAAAGATTAAATAGCGTCCGGCAACGTGACGTATACATAATATGAACAAGCAAAGGAAAAACTAATTTTCTTGAATTAAATGCCAATATGATTACCAATCAAAAACCAAACCAGCAAAGTAATAGAAAATCGAAACAATTGAGACGCGTTGTAAAGTAATAATAATAGATAATAAGTAACTAACTTAAAGTATTTGAAAAACGCTTGTGTGCAGTTGAGTGTATCGCCTGAAGGCCTCTGTGAAGAATCTCAATTAATTTTGGCCAGTCCAAAAAAAAAAAAAAAAAAAAAAAAAAAAAAAAACCTGAAAACATGCTAAAAGCAACTAAGAGTAGCTAACCAAATGAAGCTAATTAGATTGCGCCAAGCAATTTGCAGGCATCAAGGCATCCACGCCATGCCTTGCCAAGACGAGGGCTGACAGAGAGACAGCCAGACATCCAGACAGACAGGCTTGACGTGGCCAACTTTTGTGTGGCACTAGGGAGGTAGACAAAAGGGGTGTGGCAGGCACACATCAATGGCAGCTGCCAAGCTGTGTAGTTGCAAATTTGATTAGCTGCTAATTAATCTCATTAATTGAGACTACTCCGAATTTAGTTTGCGAAAACTGTCGACAGCTGCGTGCGGAAATTGTCAGAAATTGTGCGGAATTGACTACTTAAAGGCGCCAGGCAGCCGCATCCTGTCTGCCCTGGTGTCCTGCCATTTGTTTACAGGCTGCCTGCGAGCTGGCTGCATTTATTTTAGTTGCTGCAAACAGTTTTTATAGCTGACGTTGCTGCCCTAACTCGATTCGATGAATATATACGATAGATAGCTGCTGGTCCAAAGCGGAAAAAAGGATAAGCAACGGGATAGAAATTTCAGCTACAAATTGCACTAGCCAAAAATTGTTAGCCACACAAATTGCAGGCAAGGATGGAAAGGTAAAAAAAAAAGAAAAGTGTGCTTAAAATTTTCTTGCAAATAGTAAACAAAAACCACAACTATTTGTCGGCGTGTGTGAGAGAGAGAGAGAGAGAGAGAGTGTGTGAGCGATAGAGAGAGATAGAGAAAAAGCTGTAAGCAAATATGTAAAAACTGTGAATTTGTATTCAATTTCTGCATTGGGCTACCAAGCGGGCTACAGGTCGATTACACCAGCAGCACTCCCCACACACACACACACAGTATCCTCTCCTTTTAGCAGCCTCCGATTTGAGCTGGCGCTTTCTAAATGAACAACAGACCAAGTGACCAACCAGCGAACTGACACAGCGTATTTGAAAATTGATCACCGGAACATCCGTGCGCTGACCGGAAATGCACAAATGCAATTCCAACTGGAGCCATTCACACAGTAAGCGCATATGCGTGTCTGTGTGTGTGTGTGCATCGCATATGAATAACTGTTTTGCATCAAGCAATTGTTTGAAATTTCAGCACCAGTGGCATTAAAGCGAAGCCAACTGGAACCGAATGAGAAATATCCATATATCAGCTATATGCAAATAAAACACTAAGAAAAGATACCAAATTTATTAAACCCTTACGAAGCACTGACACATTTCTAGCCAATTTTATTTTATTTCTAGCCAAACAAAACAAACACATTTCAGTGCAATGCCAATTCGCTGTATTCATCAAATATTTAAAACTAAGCGAAAACGAAATGAGTTTTGAGCTTTAAAGCAAATTAAATTGAATAACAAATTGGATGCTTTATAAAATATATGAAACAGCCAACTTTTTCAAAGGCCTTTGTCAGTCAAAAAATCTAACTCAAAGTCAATAAATATCTGCAATATTAAAAAAAAAAAAGTAAACATTCGATGTGCTTAAGAGCCTTGATAGACTGACTGATAAAATAAACCAAAATTGTTTCACTTGAATCCAATTTTTATAGGAGTATCTGAAATTCATATTTTATATTAAGAGAGGAAGGCATATTTGATAAAAATAATTATTATTTATTCATTATTAATATTAAAATTAGACTTCAAAATTTATATATGTAAACGAAAAACCGATTTGAAAGGGCCAGCTAAATGAACTACAAAAAAATAAAAATTAATTAAATTTATATTTGTATTAAAATAATTATTAAATTAATTAATTAGTATTTATCAACTTCTATAACTCTTCTGTCATTGATAATTTGATGTCAAGATCAGTTTCAGATTCACTTTAACCATATATAGCCAGATTATAATGCCCTATCCCAACTTAATTCCAACAAAGAAATTTTCAGTTGTATCTCTGTGCAATCTAACCAGCTTGGTTTCACTTCCTTTTAGCTCAAGTAATATGAACTTCATGCGGTAAATTGCAACTGCAACTGGCTGTAAATTTTAATAAAATCAGCCAACATAAAATGCCAAAACTTTTCGCGCACCTCAGCGGCAATTTTATAAACAACGAACGCGAAAAAAGGAAGAAAAAAATTAATTTACACGCTGCATGGGAAAAGCTGACAAAGGGAGGGGGAAACGGAGTGAAAACAGAGTTTCTGTTCGCCAAATGGCGCCAAACTATGAAAACTAATTTAAGTACTTAAAGGACGTATGAGGTGCAGGGAAGACAAACAGAGTGAGAGAGATAGAGAGAGAGAGAGAGAGAGAGAGAGAAAGAGGGAGGAAGAGGAATAACAAAAGAGAAACACATTGCAAAATGCAAAACTTGTGTTGACACGACAGCTAGGCGCCAGCCACGACCCTTGGCGCACCTGGCTGGATATGGATTACAGGGCGAGTGCATAACACAGACAGAGAGTTAACATTTCTTTGACAGAGTGACAAACTTCGCACGTTGCACAAAAGACGGCAACAAAACTTGCGCAGATTGCTTGGCGGCCCTTCCGGAAGCGTGCCCCCCCGCCCCCTCTTCTATAACGGCATCTAGATTTCCTTTGGGGTTGTGGCTGCGTTCTTTATGTGTTACACTAACCTGGTACTTAGTGAAAAGTGAAAAACCAGTGTTACACTGTTGAGCTCTTAGCGGTAAATTGTTGCGCCAGAGACAAAAGTTTTCTTCATCTTCTCTTGCTTCTCTTTTATACTTTTTTGTCTGTTTCACAAATGAACAACAACAAAGTGGAAAAAGGGGTACGAGTGGGAGGAAAGGGGGGAGGGGGATGGGGGAGCTGAACTCCAAACAAAATGTGTCAAGCAAGTGCAATGCTTCAAGCTCAAATTTATGCAAAGTGCGTCAGTTCGTTTGACGAGTCGGGGAGCCAATGGACGGGGCACAGCTGTGATAGCCAGCGGGGGGCGACTAGTGGGGCGAGCAGCTCTCCCAGCCGAGCACTCCAAGTGAATTATAATTTCAATGGAGCTACGCAGAGTTTCAAGAACCAACTAGAATTATATTGCAAACTTTAAGTAGAGAGAATATTAAAAACCAAAAAAAAAAAAAAAATATATATATATATATATATATAACTATATTTATATAGAAAAAGTTATTGTGGAAACTTGGCCAAAACCAACTGCAGATGAACTATAAAAAAATAGAAGTGTAGTATAAAAAATAGAACTGTAGAACATTATTCAACTAGCACTAAATTTATTTAAAATATATAAATATATGTATGTATGTACATTTAATATCCATTTGATTATTCCTCATGAGCAATGCATTGAAATATAGTAATTAATAAAATAGTAAAAATAAAATTGAGCTAAAATAAAAGTTTACAGATATATATGTATTAAAAAATTTAAAGATAGCATAGAAAAAATTTTTTTTCACTTTTAAAACAATTCTATATTTTTTACAATAAATTTTAATTGTCTACAATAAAAAAATTAAAGTTATATATTTATGGATTGAGTTAACCCATCAGACCTTCTTCTGCAGGGTATGCTCTATGCGATTGCAACGATGGCAGTTTACCAAAGTTAATCAGGAATTTTTTTTTTTTTTTTTTTTTTTTTTGTGCGATAAACTTTTACAAGGACAATAGGGGATGCTTTGCATGGGGGGGGGGGATTTAACGGGAAGCAACGAAATGCATGTACCACACGAAAAATAACAACTTTCAGCTAAACGAATTTTTAGTTCATGAATAAACTGCAGTTTTTTGTGAAGACAAAATAAAGAGAGCATTATACATATATGAAAGTGGAACATGTTGTTGGCTTTGATATACTCGAAGATACCCTGTATTACAGGGCAAACTGAATAAAAATCATGCTCAAATGAGCTTTGAAAATAAAATATTTTCACAGCTGGAAACGAACCGAATTAATATCTTTTTTTTTTTTTTAATCATGCTAATTTCTTAAACTTTACATATATTTTGCAAATGATCTAAACCCCTCAAGAAATTTCTGGAGCGAATTGTATACAAATTATTGCTGAAAATCATCAGCTAAAACGACACGTGGCTGACAGATTGACAGATTGACAGATTGACGGCCTAAATACTCCTGCGGCAGTTGCTACTCCTGCTGTTGCTGTTGCTGTTGGCAGCTGTTGGAATTCTAGTCTTGTGGCCCAGACAAACGGCAATAATGCGCGATGCTTTGAGTGACATAGGAGTTGGCAATGGCCCCGAGTTTGTTTGATGTAATCGTAGCAGAGTGCTGCAAAAGCAAGAGGAAACCAGGCAAAGCCAAAGCGAAAGCAAAAGCCTCCCACCCAAGCAACATCAATTGGTTGCCGGCTACTCCTGTTGCTCCTCCTCTTACGCCTCCTGCTGCTGCTGTCAAGTGCTGCTGGGTCTTGTAGCGTTGTCGCTTCAGTGCGATAGAGTCATGGGCTGCGGGTCAATTGACTGTAAGTAGCTTGGAGCACACTGCTGCTCCTGCTGCAGCAGCAATCTGCTGGGCATTAGGATTAGAAGTGTTTATGCAAATGCGGACAACTTTGAGTGATTGCCAGACGGTGGACAGCGCTTACAGCGTGCAGAAGATGGTTGCTGCTGAGCCAACCTGAGTGGCAACAGCTGCAGTCGACCCGCCGTACCCGCCGTACTCGCCGTACCCGCCTCCTGCGCGCGGCATGCAACAATTTTGAAATGCGATAGAAATTCCTGCTAAATCGCTTACATAAATAGCTTGTAAAATCTTTAGGGATTCGCCTAGCAACTGCAGCAAAAAAGAAAAGAAAAGGAAAACGTGAGAAAACGCAACAAATGTTAATATACACAAATTTGAAATTTATTTTAGCTTCAATGAGCAATAGCGCAAAAACAAACAAATATATATTTCAATGATAAAGCTATAGCTCAAAAACATTTCCATTGCTTATGATTTATTTCCCGTTGAGTTAGCCTTGCTCAAGCTTTCTTCTTCTCTACTTCCATTCATATAAATGTTTTCTGCTTCAGCTTTGCAATTTTCAAGTACTTGAATTCTTTGATTCCTTCCTAGTCATCCAGATCTTACGCAAATTTAAGCTTAAGCTACTTTTCTACGGAATTGATTTAGCTTTAACTTCTCTTTCACCTATATTTGCTTTTGCTTTAACTTCTCTTTCACCTTTATTTGCTATTGCTTTAGCTTCTCTTTCACCTTTATTTATTCTCCTTTTGAGCTTCAAGTGTTTCTGCCTTTCATTCTCTCACCTTAAATTTTTACTTTCGCTTTTTGCTCCTCTTAATTTTGTCTCTCCCGCTCTCTTCGCCTCTTTCATTATCTGCACATCACTCATTGCCCAGTTTCCCTTCGCGTTTCTCGCTTGCTGTGCATGTCACGTATTCGACGCGTTTAAAATCGCCTATGAAACGCGCACTGCCTCAGACGGCAATAAAATGTCAGCCATTACGCGAATTTATTTGCGGTTATCCAATTTGGTCGCAATTGCAATTAATTTCTCCCACATTGTCAGCCGACTTTTGTTGCTGCCACGGTGCACTGCCACAGTGTTGCGTGCCAGTTGAATGCAGGACGCTTTAATGAAATTGAGCGTTGTCTAATAATTTAATTAGGAGCGGCTCAAAATAAATATTGCCCGGCTGCTTGCAATTTGTAATCAAATCAGTGCGCTGGCTGGCTCAACGCTTGACACAATTCCTTTTGCCCTTTGCGCTGCAATCGTTGAGGCAAAGGGCGTGGCTGGAGAGCCGGGCTGCAATCCTAACCGCAACAATAAAAGTCCTTGGCAAAAAGCATTTCACTTTCACGCCGCACGAGTCGAGACACAGCCAGGCTGAGACCAGGCCAACAGATTTCGAGTAAGTAATTGCTACAGTTCTCACAGCAATTCTCACTGCCTCCTGCCACTTGCCACTTGCCACTTGCCACTTGCAACAGAGCCCCATCCTTCGTCATCTTGCGTTCTGCTTGCTACGTTTGCTTAATTGTCTGCAGTTTCCTTTTCAGCTGGGCTACACTGTGATTTTTCTCTTTTTATCCTAGCCTTTGCCTCAAGTTCAGTTGAGCCTTAAGGCAAATCAATTAAACTGAACCCACAAGTAAATGCATCACACCAAAGGCCAGCAACTGCAGCAATAACTCATTTAGCTGTGGCTTTTTGCTGAGCTGCTGCATAAAGTGTTGTGCAAATTGTTTGTCTTGGGCTTAAAACGGAACAAGGCGCACGCTATTACACCTCTCTATCTCTCTTGCTTAGAGCTTGAAGGAGACAAGAGACACTAAGGCTGGTCTGAAACTGAAAGATTTTGCTATCGTTAACTCCATTCAAGCGAATGATGCTGCATAGTTAAGCTAATAAATAACGGAATATGACAATTCTGAATACACTTTCAATTTATTCAAAGCCTGATTAAGTACTACAAATTGCTCAGCTGCCAACTGCTGTTAGCTGAATGAAAATTAACTATTTAAATCAGTTTAAAGTGTAAGCCAACTGGCTCAAACTGGCAGCTGGCTTGAAATTTCTTTTATGCATAGGTAAATGGATTGAGCTGCACACACACACACACACACAACACTCACTCAGTTATGTATATGTATGTATTGGCCGCCCGCAGGCCGTCAGTCAATTGAATAGTTGGCCCAATCGAGTCCAATCAGGGCCAGCTGGTGCTGCAGCTAGCTGATTAATTTATGCCAATATGCAATTTTCACACCAACGGGCAGCGGGCAATGACAGCTCAAGCGCATAATTGCATGGCCCCTGCTTATTTATGAGGTCAGCTGGACGCTGTGCACTGAGAGCTGTGAGCTGTGAGCTGAGTGTGGTGCGGGCAGGGAAAGGGGCTGTGCGGAGGAGGGCTAAAAGGAAAGTTGGTTATGGAAAATGGCTTTAAGTGCAGTCGATGCCCATAAATTGAGCCGTCAGCTGGCAAATACAAGATGCATAAATTCATTAAAAGTCATGTGTATGTAGAGCAGCTGCTTTAAGAGGTCTTCCATTAATTGCACTGCCCGCTAAGAGCACAAATAGCCGAAGCCAGAGCGAGCAGCACATTTCTGAGAGAGCCAAATTGAGAGATTGCCAGATTGGCAGATTGGCAACTCGCAAGTAAAACTACAAATTTATGCAAATTGCTCGAAAATGCTAAACACTCTGAAGCTGAATTGAAGTTCTCAATTTCTCACTCCATCTCGTATCCTGCTCTTCCGCCCTCTCTCTCTCTCTCTCTCACACACTCACTCACTCTCTATCTGTCTCCGTCTTTGTTTTTATCGGCGACGCTTAGTCTATGCACGTGTGCACTTTATGGCCAACCAAAGAGAAACTAAAGCAAAATCCCAGCCACGTGTGGCAGTTGGCATTTTGATTAAGTCAACACGCCTCTCATCCGGAAAAGGAAGGCAGAAAAAAAAACAAAGCATACATTCGAGCGCGGCCAGATTACGTATACGACGTCTGAGCCGCGTCGACTGTCAAATGAAAATCAAAACGACTCGGACAATGTAAGCACTAAAGCGGAATAGTAAGAGCAACAACAAAATGTTCAAATGTCAACCGCAAGCATCAAATGGAAGCCACAAAGAACACTCGCAACGAGACTTGAATGCCCTCGTCGTACAGTAATAATGGTAAGATAATGTATACAGGCGTTGAATGGAAATTGCCTACCTATAATAAAAATAGACTCACATTGAGGCATGCCAAAATTTCTTTTTCAGTTAAAAATATATATATCTGATATGATAAGTCCATATTTCCCTATTGATATTTCTCTTTCATATAAACAAAGCAAAATATATATGAAGAACAAATATTTATAAATTGAACAAACATTCAAGTGCCTGAAAAGTCGCTATGTTATCCAACTAAATCCAAGGTAGATCAGCTAAGCAAAGACTAAGGACTACATATAATTTGCCAAGCAGCAAACGCGACCACTTGAACGTGAATTGGTTTAGATTGCTCTTTGCCACGAACCAATCAATGTCAGTTGCCGTCAGTCGCTGTCAGTCGTCAGTCGCTCAGTTGATGGCTCGCGGTTGAAGGTTGACGTGCGCTGCCCGGGCTGCACATGTGCCTGGCTGTACGCTAATCAGCAGAAATCTCAAGCTGCCTCGCATATGACAGCGGGCGATGAGTGCCAACCGAATTCAGAGGAAGCTCGCGCTTAAAGGGCCATGAAATTTACGCCTGACAAATGATGCTTGAAGGCCAAGTTAAACGGGTCGTTTGTGGCTTTTGCTGCCATTTCTTGTTCGCTCTTGCCTTTTTGTATAAATTTATTTGAAATATTAGCAGGGACGGCGTGTTTAAGCCTTTTATTCGTTTTCCTCTTTTATTTATATATATTTTTTTTTCTTGTGTTTTTTTCTTCTTCTTTGGCTGACAAGCTTTCAACACGAAACTCGTTTTGTGACATAATAAATAATTGTGGGCACTTTCTGTGGCATAATTTATGCAGGTTGCAAAGTAAAAAGTGGCCCGGGCTTCGAGCGAGTGTTTGTAATTGAAAGTGCAGCAAAAACGGAGTCATAAAGCAGCCATATTTATCAGCCATAAAACAACTTTAAGACGGGTCCGCTTACCAGCATTTACGCCACCAACAGGCCGCCGCGCCCTTATCCTTGAACTGGAATTTGACCATGGCTGTTGATTGTCCTGCTGTCTCGGGTGGCCGCCATAAATTGTGTGCAACATCTACATAATATCCCCTTTCTGGCAGCTCGTGTGTGGGGTTGTCATTGCCGTGCATATTAGCGCAGTTTAACGCATATTTATAACACCTACACACCCAGGCTAATGATCAAAACGTGCCACACACTCACACAGACACACACACATCCATGTGTACATACGTGTGAAGCTGGCTCAGATTTTTATTTATTTTTTTCTGGCTCGCAGCGAACGAAACAAAGTGCTAGTAACATGAATATGCGAAAACACGAAGGAAACGCATTAATTAAATTTCGGTTTGAAAAGGCAAACCGAAAATTCGTAACTCTTATTTACGGCGCCCAAGAAGAAAGCGCAAGCAAAAGGGGAAGACCCGGAAGGGAGGCCGGCATAAAGAGAATCATGTTTCGTGCCCGCACATTACAAACAGATATACATATATGTAATAAGTATATATAAATGTGTGTGTGTGTGTGTGTGTGTGTGTGTGTGTGTGTGAGTGTGTGTATTCGGCCAACATTTGATTGAGAATTATGTATGAGGAGCGTGAGTGGAAGAACTGAGGAAGCTCGGCCCATTAAAGAGGCCGCGCGTGAAAACGAAACCAAAGCCGATGCTTGCATTATTTATCAAGGCCAACCGCCGCCCATTGAGCGCAGAAGAAGTGAGAGATGAGCGATGTAATAAAACCCCATAAGAATGGCAAGCCGAACGGCGGCGGCTCAGCCATATTGCTGATATTACAAAACAAAGATAATCATATAATGAGCAAAAATGCGAAGGAATTCAATTCAATTATTATGCGATAAACAGCAGTCATTAAATATTAAAGTGCTAATGGAAATGCAACTTACTCTACTCTACAGATGTATACAGAGAATTCTTGTGTGAGTGTGCCGCACGTATGGCTTACAAAGGAATGAAAATGAAAGAGAGTGAGAGAGGGAGAGGTATTAAGCATCCCCAGAGGAAACACAAAGAGTAAGTTGCCCGCACTTTTCCAGAAGAAGGCTTCACTTTTAAAACAAGTTTAATTTCGCATTGTTCCAATTTCATTATTTTAGTTCCAGCAGGAGTTTATTTAGCTTTTTCCATTGTTCCAGCTTAAACTTGAACTGATGTCTGCTCGTTCCACTTCAAGATAATTCCATATTGATTTTCAAGTCATATTCGCACAGTTTCTGTTTGCACTTTTCAGCAATCGTTCACTTTTTCGGTTGCTCATGTATCGGACTGCTTCTTAAGCGTATTTTATCTTTTACTATCGAGGTCTTATGCTAAATCGTTTTTTTTTTCTTCTGAAGAATAAAACCTTTATTTTGCTTTCGCATAAAATTCTGAGAAACTGAAATCCAGAACCTGGTGAGCAAACAAATTTGCTAACGCTGCCAAAAAACTAAAAAAAAAAAACACACACACACACACATATATATGAAACAGGGAGCTGAAACTACATTCACATGGAAAGCTAGCAAAGCAACAACAAAAGCTTGTTTACTTTTTATGTTGTCTGCAAAGGCCCGAAAAAAACAAAACTAAACAAAAAATGTATATGATAAAAAATGAAAACGAAAATAAAAGGAAAACTACTTGGCACTTGTTTACCGTTAGCCGTGGCTTATGCCATACACCTGGCGCCATATCCATATGCCATATGTGCTTTATATGCATATCTTAGCATGGCCAGGTGTCTCTCTGAATGTGTGCCACGCCCAGCCACGTCCATCCGCCCACACACACACGCACACTCCCTCACTGAGACCTAAAATTGTGCTCTTGGCCATATTTGTTGGCTCGCACGCTTGGCTTAAAGTTGGCGAGCTTTTTGCCACGCCACACGACTCGAGGGAAATTTTATAGCAGTTTCCACATTTGTTTAGCGCTGTTTAATTTTAATTTATTTTATTATTTGTCGCAAAGGTTAACAATGCTTCGTGGTGCATAAAATTATGACAGAGCCCCCGGGAGGAGGTGGCTCTTCCACGTATTCCGGGCAAAATATTTTGCAGCTAATTTTACGCATTTCTAATTCAATATTATGCGCCATTATGCCCTGCGGTCGGATTGGCTTTAAGCTTACGGCTTACGCTTTGAGGTTAGGCACTTCTCCGTCGGCCCGGGTGTTCGAGCGTAGCCCGAGGGCCTTTGAAATATATAGTTGAGTGCTTCGGGATTGTCAAGTGCTGCTTTTCGGGATTTTATACATGTTGCGGTTGGCCCTAATACAAAATTGAGAATTAACAAGCATTTGTGATTTCGAGGTTAACCTGCCAACACTTTGAGGCTAGGTTGCTATCATAATTTGAGGTTAGGCACGGCATTAATTACCCCACTGAAAAGTTCATAATTTGTTTTCGCTGAAACTTGATTCATTTGTTATTTGCGGTTGTGGGAATCAGTCCGTATATAATTGATTATAAATTGGATTATTATATAACTTGTTAATTAACCACTAGTAGTAAAGTAATATTCAAATAAAGCAAATATTTCTTGAATATCTTAAAGCCGAAATTTGATTTATTTTCATATGATTTACATATATTTGCATTACATTTATTCACACTGAAATTCATTTAAATATTGGAGTTTTGAAATAAAAAATGCAATGCAATTTTGATATCAATAAATTTTGCAATTCATTTTATTTAAAAACTATAAAGGCCTTTGATAAGTAATTAAACTGCAAAATAATTCTATTTCAATTTTTATCTGCTTGCTCGCTCTCGCTCTCTCTCTCCCTCTCTCATTCTCTCTCTAAATGCAGTTCACACAACAGATATTTATTTAGAGTAGAGCAACATTGAAATCCGCTCTAAGGCTCTCCTTTCACAATTTCCATTTTTAATCTCTATTTCACATCTAATTTGCGGCTTATTTTGCACACGATGCACACCTTAATTATACATATATTATTTGTTGGAGCAATCAAAAATGCGTTGCGCTGATTGCAATATTGTTGTAATTCGTATTTTGTGTTTGGGCAATTCATGGAATTGCTGGCGAAAACCACTCAACATGCAAATCAATTGAAGGGGCGCGCCATTAGACCGCACGCTGCTGACAGTCGGCGCATCGGCCGTAACCAGATGTTAAATATATCATGTAATCGCTGACGCTCAAAGTTCAGTTTAAACAACATTTGTGGCAGGCAGCGCAGCCAGCTGCAGCTGAATGGAAAGGCAGCAGCGCGATCTAAACAGAGACAGGTTTTAGTCCGGAAACTGGGGGCTTCACTCACACATATATATATAAATATAAATATACATATATATTTCTATATGTAGGTTTATGTGTTTATGTGTTTAGATACACATGTACAAATGTGCACATTTTTTTAGGTTTCGTGTTTCGTTCTATGCTTTATTTATGCCATGAATAAATGCAAATTTTCCAACACCGTCGCAGATTTTGCAACAGGATAACGACAAGAGTCGCCGCGTGTCCTTTGCATAATAATAACTTGTAAAATGTCATGTAGTGCGAGTCAGTGAGTGTGTATGTGTGCGTGCGTGTGTGTGTGTCCTTTTGCTACGCCTTGCCTTGCCTTATTTCTGCTTTAAGCTTTCGGCCGTGTGCTGTGTGCCGTGGACGAATTAGCATTTAATACGAGAGAGAGCGTGCCATAAGGCCAAGTGCATTAAAATTGCTAATACGCCCCGTGTTACACTCATTTGTAAAGCAACACGGGAATACGCCTGTTCTATATCTGTATATATCAAAAACATCTCATCGCAAGGTATTTTTTTATTTTTAATATATATATATATATATATATATATATATATATATATATATATATATATATATATATATATATATATATATATATATTAATATATATATATATATATATATATATATATATATATATATATATATATACATTAGGATTTTACAAAGCAAAGCATTAGCACACAAATTAAATTGCGATGACGGGCAAATAAATTGGGGCTGTGGCAGGGGCAGAGTAATGGGCTGTAGCTGAGACTGGAGTGAGGCTAAGCATGAGGCTGGAAGTAGGGTTGTGGCTGTGGCAGGGTCACGGGCAGGGGCAGGGGCAGGGGCAGGGGTAGCCATGTGGTTTCCACATTAATGTAATGAGAAAGAACAATGCCAAGATTAAATAGGTTTGCAAATGTACTAAATTAATGAAATATGATAGCCGCAGCATACGTATAGGCATATCAACTAAACAGAAATGTGTCTTCAAGGTAGAGGACTTTGCCGCAATGTAATTAAATTCAAGACATTTCATTAATGCTACGTTTCCTCAAGCATATCTATTTCCCATGCGAGAACTTTGACTGCTCATAAAGCTGATTGCATAACTTTCTGTTACGTTTGATGAATGCAACTGCCTTACAAAGGAATGCCTTCTGCAACTGTAGAATGCTGCCTGAATATCTTGTCTATTATAGAGTAAATATACATATACATATTTGAGCTTAACTTGGTTTCAGCTATTATCGATTATTATATAATAGATAATATACATATATTCTACATTTAAAATGTAGCTTGTCATAAGCCTGATTAATGGGTCTCAGCGCGTGTCTGTATGGGGACTTTGTCTTCTTCAAAGAGTTCATCAATCTCACATTTCCGTTTTCATGTTTGCTTTAATCATGCTTCGCTCATTTGCCTCACTTATCAACTGCTCTTTCGCCAGCTTCCCACGCTTTGCTACGGCGATTAAATTGCATGCATTTTTCATCACGTTAATTGACCGGAAACGTAAATGCAAAAATGGGAAAATTGAAAGAAAAAAAAGCAATGTAAAAATATAAAATTGATTAGTTTCTGCTGGCGAAAGCTGCGCCAGCTATTTGTAGTGTCAGGATACAAGGACATGGCCACAGTTCAGCAGCCACAGCAATAAATCTATTTCCATGGCTTACGGCTTGATTGGCATTTAGCATAAAAAAGAAATTGTTGGGGGCTTAGCATTGGACCGAAGGTCAACATCTATTTGGCAGCACATTAATTCAAATTAAATATGCTTAATTTAATCAGACGCCTGAAAGTGCGCCGTGAAAGTTAATCGTGAAGCTTGCGAGGAATTTCAGATTGCGCATACGTCACGTTGCCGCATGAGCAATTAACGTTGCGAACACAAGAACTCAGCACAAGTTCCTCGCCCGGACAGTAAGTTTCCCATGGCAGAAACGCATTCCTGTTCAGTGGCTGCGGGAATTATTTTACCTTAGTTACTTCTGCTGCAATTAAGTTGCGAGCATTTTATAACATTTACAAATTACTATCCAAATGGCTGCACCTGAAACTAAGCTAAAAAGTGCGTCAAACAAGACAACCAGCATTACACTACGCAGCAAAAAGTTGAGGACGAGATGGTGAAATATAAGAATTACATAGAACTATATAAAAATTATATTTTATTGAAGAAACCTTTAGCAATCATTGAGCATATTTTAGTTTAATTTTTAATTAAATTTAATTTGACTGAAAGCATTTAAAATATTTGTATACATCTGTATCCTTAGATATATATATAATATAGATGCATCTATTAAAAGGTTATCAAACTATGCTACACACATATATCTAAATACTTTGCTGAATCAATTTCAAGTTTATTCAATATATAATATTTTATATTTTTGTTCAAGAGTGTAATTGACACCTGACTGACTGTCTGACTGGCTGGTTGGCTACCTGGTTGGCTGACTACAGTTGAGCTGCCTTTTAGCAAGTGAAACCGAAGACATGCGAGCAATGCGATGAATGTTTGCAACAGCTACCAAATACTTCAGCTCTCTCTCTCTCTCTCTCTCTCTCTCTCTCTCTCTGTCTCTCTCTTTCGCTCTCGTTCTCGCTCTCCCTCTAAATGCGGGATGCGCGTGTTTTCTGGTGAGTACCACAAATTGCATATAATGGCAATTTGTTGCTTCCCCACACAGACAGACAGATAGAGGGAGACTGTGTGAGGGAGTGCTGCAAGCCAAGGGGGGGCGGCCAGCAACTCGTGTGCAAGAACTGGAGCTAGATAAAAGCCATTTGAAAACTATTACGCCCATGAGATTCATTCAAGTAGTGCGGCATTTATAACTCAAATACCTAAAAAAAAAAACTACACGAAAAATAGGAACAGCTAAAGCTCAACTGTGAAACGGCAAAAGGATTTGCCAAGAATCAGTGTTGAGCACTGCCAGAAACTGCAACCACAACTAGCCATAGCCTGGCCAGCAATACAAATACATATACACGTCTCTATGGCTGCACGTGCGCCCATAAAAAAAAAAAAAAAAAAAAAAAAAATGCCAATGTAGCGTATTTAAGAGCCGCCTCTGGGAGTCTCGGTTTGCCCAGTGACTTACACAACACACAAACTCGCAAACGTTTCGCATCACTGGCAGGCAGCACAAAATGGCATTCGCAATGCTTCCCTTTTATTAGAATGTGTCCATGGAGGGACGTCGAGCGGCGTTGCCATTGTCTGATTCGACTCGGGCCACAGACAGTGCTATATATACATATATAAATATATATATAAATTTATATATATAAATGTATGTATATGTATGTATAAATATGTATGTGTTTGTGTCTGTATCTCTATTTGTGCCTGTATCGCTGTGTGTGTGTAGTTTGTTACACATTTCTTAGCACGTAGTTATCTATACAGCAGAACCAACAACAAAGCAAACCACTTGAAACAACAATAAAAATCTTGAGTAACTACAGCAGCAACAGCAGCAGCAGCAAAAACAACATAAGTTGCCCGTTCCCATAGCTAGCATAAAACTTGAAGCCCTGCGGGATGGGAAGTCATTGCCATTAGATTGCCAAACTATGCTAAGCCTACATTTGGCTAGCAACCGCTAAGGATACTGAATACTGGAATACAATCATATGGGCATTTACATATATATGTATGTATGTATATGGAGCAGACATTCTTGGATCTGTAACGGAATATCGAAGAACGTTTACGTTATTTAAATAATTGAAATATTTTAGTTTATTAAAATAGTCAAATTATTGATTATTAAAAAATATATATTATTATACCATAATTAATGTTATTATATTATAATTAATATATATTACGTATATTATATAAATTTAATTATCTTCGCGAGTTCAATTGACTTGAAATATTTTAAAATTTATTTTAGGGCTTACTTAACATACTAATATTTATTTAACAATAAATCAAATAATTAATTAAATTATATATTTAATATTATGCATATTAATAAATACAAATATTAAATATTTTTGTATTAGAAATTATCAATTTTATAATCATAATTACAAAGCTTAATTATAATTATACATTGAACAAGTTTTTTAATTTAGATATTTTAATTTTATTTAATAAATCTACTAAATAATATAATAATATAAATATTTGTATATACGAAATATATCATTTATTATATTGTAATTTTATATGAAGTCCTTAAAACCCAATCTGAGATCAACTCAACCTGTATTATTTCTTGGAATTGTGATTTCCTTAATCCCAATGCAAACACGCCTTTACTTCAACTATTTGTTAAGGACTTTAAAAAATTCTCAAGAATTTCTGATTTAATTAAAGTCTTAATTAAGTGAGTTTCTCGTTTGTTTGATGTTTTCGCAGTGGCTCCTCAACTGTTTTTGTGGTTTAACAGGAAGCGAAAATTACGAGCTAATTAATTTTCTTATTAAAAGAGTGCAAATAACCCGGGGCTCCTTTCTGCCCTCGCGAGCATTTTGGCCCAACCCGACTTGCTTTGTTGCCCCCAATCGCTCAAGCATTGTTTTATTTGCACGGCTCGTTATTTATTTATTCATGATTGCTTTAATACATAATTTTTTGTTTTTTTTTTTTTTCAGTTTCTTTACGGTTGTTTTTGAAACGTATTCCACAAGCAGCTGCGCTGCGAACTAATGCAAAAATTTATTGTAACTTTTGGCACTGGCGGCAACAGCTGCTACACATTATGTGCGACTATGTAGACCCTACTGCTCGGAACTGTTTCGCTCAGACCCCAAACCCTCAGTCAAGCCCAAAAGTCAGCCAACTCTCGAGGGGAGTCAGAAAAAAAAAGAAGGGTACGAGAACGAAAACACACACATAGACAAACACGTGTGTGTGCGTGTCTCCAGCTGCTGTTTTATCTGCTGTGCTGCACGCGACGCATTTGCATAGTTCGTGCAACAGCAGCAGTGGCAGCTCAGCTTTTGCTGTTTTTTCTACTATATATTGTATATACATATATATAGTTACTTATTTTATTTTCTTTTATTAATGTGAAAAATGTAATTTCAGGCACTTCAGGCAACTGCCGTAGCTGCTCCCTAAAAAAATTGGCATGTGGAAAATTACGAAAAGGCCCTCGTGAGTTTGCCTAGCTGCAAAAATAATTTGCGGCCCGTGGCACAAAAGTTCAATAGCTGCAGGACTGCAGGCAAAAACTAACGGGAAGCAGACTCCAAGAGCTGAATTATAAAATGTCAACTTTAAGTTTGCTCCAGATAATCAAATTAAATCCTAAAATATAATTTCATTAAAATCTAAGCTGATAGGAAATACTAATGGCGATTAAATTATGTATTAAATATATATTTAAAAAACTTCTATCTCTTTTGCACTCATTTCTATACAGCTAATTTATATGCCACAATTTAAATTCCGAATAGAGTGAGTGAGCGTAGCTAATATTGCCTGAAGCTTTTACTTAGGATGTAATAAATTAACATAATATTTTGTTAATCATATTGAGAGAATCAAAATTTCATTAAATTTCTGAAATTAAACCAAAATTAAATTTTTGTGGAGGCAACTGTAAAGATATTAATAAAACAGATAGAAATAAGAGCTTTTGCTGAGCAGTTCGAAGAAGTAGGTGGAAGAATATTTTGGCCATTTTCAATTAAGTTCGAAAATTAGTAAAGGTATATCAGATACTAATGTATCCAGCTTATTTTGGGTGTATCCCATTTCATATTGAATGCGCTCAGCCAAAACATACTTATCACACATTTCGGCAAGCACTTTAGTTGACCCTCAAGTCCTGATTTTGACTCCTTCCTTAAATAGCACAACTACTTATGTGGCTAATCTAAAAGGCTTCAGTTTAAAGCACTTATTGCTGCCAAGTAAAACTAAACGCTGGCACAGTTCCTTCTACTGTGCCAGCTCTATGCTATTTATGAGCAGCGGCTGTATTTGTGTCTGTGTTTCTCTCTGTGTCTGTGTTTGTATTTGTGTCTCTGTGCTACAGCTTAAAGAATATACAATTTTCCAAGTGGCAAAGTTTGCTCGTTGTAAGCTCGTAAGCATCCGTTTCAACTCGAACTTTTAGACTGAGAAAGAGAGAGAGAGAGAGAGAGAGAGAGAGTGAGAGCGAAAGAGGGGATAGAGAGAAAAGGGGAAGCCGAATAGGTTACACTTGAGTCTCATCTACAAATTTCTGCAGATGGCATATGAGCAAAGTGGAAGAAGTTCCTAGTCACGTGAATGCCATAACATATCGAATTACGCATTACAGTTCGACTAATGGGAATTAGTCGAGTTCTAACGAGCGTGACAAATGCAAATGAAGGCAGGGCCCCAGGCCAACCAAAGTCTGACTTATCTGACGTGCAATAACATCAATTTGTAATCAATATGCAATAAATCAATATGCGCAATAAAATGCTTTCGCAAATGATGCATTTATAAAATATTTACACAACTTTCATAAGCCCCTAAATTGTTGCATGCGCTTCAATCACAGGCCAGCAAACAAGCAGGTTTCCATTGACCCAAAAGGATGCCCAGATTAAGTGCATAAATACATAGATCCCGCAATAACTTTTATCGCAGCTGTGCGCGCCGGCTAAAGGGACACAATGTAGACGCCTTTACGAGTGTCTTGTGCTTCCTTAAAGCGAAAGCCATTTAGACTGCAGAAGCACTAAAAGCTGACTGCTACGACACTGCACACAAGCAGTGCAAAAATATTTAATAAAATGCCAAAAGTTAGTGCTGCCAGATCGCTCAAAGGCGATCATTAAAATACTTGTACTCACAAATAAAAAATAGATAAATTCTATAAACTATTAAATTAAATTAAAATAAATTTCATACAAAAATATTATATCAATTATATTTTCTTTTTATATATGATATATGTATATTAAATAATGATTTATAATAAGTGTATTAAGAAAAATTTTAGTTTTTCTAACATATAGTTGTTGAACCAACAGAGAAATTTCTGGGAAATTTTAAGCTTAGGAAATTAAAAAAATTTTTTTTGCAAAAACTCGTACAAAATTTGCAAAGATTATTAATCAGAAATTATATATTATATTATATTTCGATATGCAACTCAATATAAGCATTCAAAATATTCCTAGCTCAAAGTTCTCGGTATTTTGCGAGTTACCTAAAAGTGTTTTTCTTCAACCACAAATTGTATTCGAGCGCTCTTAACTCTTGCCGAAATGAGCTCCATATGCTGTGCAGCGGCTGCCTGCATTATTATTATTATTACTGTTATTGTGTGGCACAACTGTGCATGTGTGTGTGTGTGTGTGTGTTCGCTAAGGAAGTGGAAGCGACTGCGGCATAGCCACAGCAGCGGCACTTTTCATAATCTTTTGCATTTTATGGTCTGTGCGGTAGCAAACAGCACAAAAGTCGGCAGCCAAAATTCAAATGAATAGTAAATTGTGAAACGAGAGTGGGCCTGAGTGAGTTGCAGCTGCAGGGGCCATGAGTGGGCGGACGAGTGGTGGGTGTGGCTGTGCGGCTGTACTGGCTGCGGAAACAGCTGTTTCCGTTACAGCAACTTTTGACCGAAAAACCTCCACTAAAAACGCGTTGTGCGAAATTATTATTACATTTTATGCGAATTCAACGACTTTGCGCCCTCTCTCTCGCTCTCGCACACACCCTTTACGTGGTTGTGTGTGTGTGTTTGTGTTTGTGGAGTAGGTGTGTGCATATTTGCATGATGCCTCGCATGTGGGCGGACGAAGTGGGCATGTCTGCGCCGCTGGCCTCGACTCCTTGGTTAGGTAATTTCCGCTGTGCCGTTTGCTTAATTAAAGCCGCCAACGCGAACAAAAACGCGAATAAATTTTAAACACTAAAGCGCTCTTGAGACGAAACGAATTGCTTATACCCTCTAGATATGCAAATGCAACGAATGAGCATATTGACCAGCTGCATAAGGAGATAATTTGACATATTCAGCTAAAAATTAAATAAACTAACAAAATGTATAAAATATTTCTATTACTCTAATAATAATATTGATAAAGTTATACAAAATATTTAAGTAGCACACTTAGAGTTAAATATAATGAATGAAAGTTTCATTCATTAATGTAATTATAGCTTGTGTAAATTTTCTGGCTATCCTATAAGAATGTTTCAAATAAGAGATAATCTTTAACATTTCATTACGAATCTGAAATGAATATACAGGGTATTTTACAGCTGTCATACAATTTTGTTGATTTATTTATTTGGTACAACATTTAATGAATTAATATACACTCATTAACATAAAAAGCAGCTTATTTTCTTACGAATATTTTGATTAAGAACACCAAAAAATACTTCATATTAATATTAAAAATAACAACGGCAGGTCATTTCTCACATACTCCAAGTTGACATACATACATATATATTTATATAACCCAATGAGTATCTGTTTTATGAGAATAGCCCCATTCTATTTAATTTTTCGCCCATTTATAGGGGAAACATTACAAGATATCAGCCTGTCTAGCCCACGACGCCCACTCTTTGCTTTTAATAATTTTTTTCGTGTCTGTACCGGAAGGTAATATTTTTGCAATTCGCGCTTGGACTTTAATTAAAAACAAAGTCTGTAGCAACACGACGACGACACATCTACTCTAAAATTAATGAGAGAAAAAAAAATAATAAAGGACAGAAGGGAAAGAATAAAACAGGCTGGCAACGCCGGACGCCGGACGCTGGGCCGCGGCTAATTTCGTATGCGGCACACACAAATCTTGTCATTATTAACCCAAAAACCAGCAATGGAACTGGAACTGCAGCTGGAACTGGAACGGGAACTGGAACTGATTTTTTCTCGTTTGATTTGCTCCATTAATTTTGAGGTCGAGCCGCTGAACCTCTGAGCCGCTGAGCCGCTGAACCGCTGGGTCTCTGAATCGTTTTCGCTGCCGCGGCGGCCATTTGGCCGCTCGTTAAACTTCTGCGAGAAGCGCTTCGGCGGCGCGTTGTTTGCTTGTTGATTTGTGTGGCGCTTTTCTGGGTGATTAAGTCATCCATCAGAGACAGCCGGAGCGGGAACTGGAAGTGGAGACAAAGTTGGAGATGTCGCCAGGCTTTTTTTTATAATCTTCTTCTTCTTTTTTTGCGCGTGTTTTAATGAAGCGCAGCCTTGTGGGCGGCCGCATTTACAAAATAATTAGAGATCTGTGCCAGTGCTAATGCCCCAGGGATAAACAGCCCCCTGTCCTGGCCGCCTGCGAGCTCCACTTTGCATTAACAGTAGCCATTTTGCAATTAGAAAAAGTTTTTAGCCATAAAAATACCCGCTGTCATCATTAAGCAATTTCGACAGCTATGTGACAGGCGGCGTATACGCAATATGCCCACAATGACTCGACAATTTTACGAGCCTATCGATACCGAATGGGAGTTACACTTGGAGAAATGGGAAATAGTAACAGGTGAAGGCCTGAAAATATGAAGCGCTTAGATATATTAGAGTAGTACAAGTTATAATAATATATTTTCGGAATTACTCAGATGACATTCGAGGTATATTTATCTAACTGAGCGTACTTCCCCCATACACAGCCAATATGTATATGCCTACAACAATAAACCAGCAAAGCACTTCGTTGTTGTCGTTCGTATTTTCATAGTTAGTATTATTAATAGCCGTACGCCTGAATGGCAGCAGCCCACCTAATCAGAAGCTGTACAAGCTCCAAATAGCCTCTAAGCTTCACTCATTTGGATTAATGAGGAACAACGGACAAGAACACAAAGAAATCTGTTGCCCAGCGACTCGCAATGGAAAGGGCACGAGCTGAGGTAGCTGGTAAATTCTCTAATTCGGCTTATTACATGGCCAATGCTAAAGGTGTGAGGGAAACGGAGGAGGAGAAAGAGGGAGAGAGAGAGAGAGAGGTAAAGCGTTGCTCATTTTGTTAAATAGATAAAAATTTGAGACAATTTTCTATATTACTTATAAATAGATTTTATTTATTTAGTTCAATAATTGAGTTAACTGCATAAACAGTTCTTATTGTTTTCCTTACGTGTTCCAGGAAGATTGCTTCAGATAAAGATTAATATTACAAAAGCAAGCCTTACGTGAAAAATTTGGCGATTCTCTGAAATTTTAAAAAATTTGTGAAAATAGGGAAAATTTGTGTCGAATGCACAAACCTTTGAAAGAAAAAGAAAATACATATACAAAAAAAAAAATAAAATAAAAAATAAATAAATAAATAAATAAACAGGTCTCAGTCGAGGCTGAAATCCCCTGAACCCTACGAGGAACTGATATATCAATAATCCTTAGCGTCTTTCTGCTCGCATAAGAAACACACACAGAAACATATAGGCACGCACGCAAACACGCATGAACTTACTTCGTGAAAATTTCAGATCGTGATCATAACATTGAAATATATGCATCTGCTAAAGCACAAATCTCTAGTATATGAAATACGCCTTTTACAAATTTAAGGGTGAGTGAATTATAATAAAAAACCGAAATGCTTTAAAGTATTTATAAATCCACAAAGATGTAGTTAAGGCAGCTGCAAGACAAAAGCTGAATGCTACGGGACTCGATGGAAGGTGCATTAATAAAACTTGTGGAAATATTGATCAGAATTTGCTTGCAAATAAAAGCCATAGCCTTATGAAAAATGATTAAGACAATGTGCTCAACGCTTCTAGTGAATGTGACAAAAACAGAACTAGAACAACTGCGTGAATTAGGACAGCTGCATGGCAAAAGCTGAATGCTACAAGATTCGATGTAAGGTTGAATATTTCGATAACAATTCATCGACTTCGATAACTATTTATCGATTCCGATAACTAGCTATCGATTTCGATAACTATTTATCGATTCAATGACTATTTATCGATTTCGATAACTATTTATCGATATCTATGAACCATGGGAAAATATTAATCATATTTGCTTGAAACATGAGTTAAGGCAGCTGCATGACAAAAGCTGAATGCTACGGGACTCGGTGGAAGGTAAAGTAATAAAACTTGTGGATATATTGATCATAATTTGCTCCTTCAGAAAAAAAGCGCAGCCCCATGAATGCATAGACGCATAGATACCTAAAGCCTCTGAAACTGTGGGCCAAGTCTTCTAGTGAAAAAAACTGAATGCAACGAGATAACTATTGATCGATTTTGATAACTATTTATCGAGTTCGATAACTATTTATCGATTCCGATAACTATTTATCGATTTCGATAACTATTTATCGATTTCGATAACTATTTATCGATTTCGATAACTATTTATCGATTTCGATAACTATTTATCGATTTATTATTTGAAGGAAGGTGCATGACAAAAGCTGAATGCTACGGGATTCGATGGAAAGTGCATAAATAAAACTTGTGGCAATATTGATCAGAATTGGCTTGCAAAAGGCATAGCCTTATGAAAAATGATTAAGACAATCTGCTCAACGCCTTTAGTGAATGTGACAAAAACATATTAATCATATATGCTTGAAACTTGAGTTAAGGCAGCTGCATGACAAAAGCTGAATGCTACGAGACAACTATTACTCGTTTTCGATATTTCGATTTCGATAACTATTTATCGATTTCGATAACTATTTATCGATTTCGATAGCTATTTATCGATATCTATGAACCATGGGAAAATATTAATCATATTTGCTTGAAACATGTGTTAAGGCAGCTGCATGACAAAAGCTGAATGCTACGGGACTCGATGGAATAATAATAAAACTTGTGGAAATATTGATCAGAATTTGCTCTTTCAGAAAAAAAGCGCAACCCCATGAATGCATAGACGCATAGGTACCTAAAGCCTCTGAAACTGTGGGCCAAGTCTTCTAGTGAAAAAAACGGAATACAACGAGATAACTATTTATCGATTTCGGTAACTATTTATCGATTTCGATAACTATTTATCGATTTCGATAACTATTTATCGGTTTCGATAACTACTTATCGATTTCGATAGCTATTTATCGATTTCGATAACTATTTATCGATTTCGATAACTATTTATCGATATCCATGAAGTATAAGAAAATATGAATCATATTTGCCTGAAACATGAGTTAAGGCAGCTGCATGACAGAAGCTGAATGCTACGACACTCGCTGTAAGGTGCTTAATAAACCTTGAAAATATTCATTATAATTTGCTCCTTCAGAAAAAATGCGCAGCCTCATAATAACCGCATAGATGATACTTAAAGACTCTGAAACTGTGCGCCAACTCTTCGAGTGAATGTGGCAAAAACTGGAGTGAAGGCAGCTGCATGACAAAAGCTGAATGCTACGAGATAACTATTTATCGATTTCGATAACTATTTATCGGCTTCGATAACTACTATTGATTTCGATAACTATTTATCGATATCTATAAAACATGATAATCATAATCATATTTTATTAAAACTTGAGTTAAGACAGCTAGCTGCATGGCAAAGCTGAATGTTACGAGACTTGCTTACAGCGGTAAGGTGTTTAATAAAATCATTATTCATCATCATTTGCTCGTTCAGAAAAAAAGCATAGCCCCATGAATGTCTAATGGTCTGAAACTGTGGGCCAACTCTTCTAGTGAATGTGGCAAAAACTAGAGTGAAGGAAGCTGCATGACAAAAGCTGAATGCTACGGGACTCGATGGAAAGTGCATAAATAAAACTTGTGGAAATATTGATCAGAATTGGCTTGCAAAAGGCATAGCCTTATGAAAAA
Source organism: Drosophila arizonae (assembly GCF_054131065.1). Lineage (NCBI taxonomy): Eukaryota > Metazoa > Arthropoda > Insecta > Diptera > Drosophilidae > Drosophila > Drosophila arizonae. Next base: position 18,962,572 of record NC_142922.1, on the reverse strand, counting down.
TGATTAAGACAATCTGCTCAACGCCTTTAGTGAATGTGACAAAAACATATTAATCATATATGCTTGAAACTTGAGTTAAGGCAGCTGCATGACAAAAGCTGAATGCTACGAGACAACTATTAATCGTGTTCGATAACTATTTAACGATTTCGATACCTATTTATCGATTTCGATAACTATTTATCGATTTCGATAAGTATTTATCGAATTCGATAACTATTTATCGATTTCGATAACTATTTATCGATTTCGATAACTATTTATCGATTTCGATAACTATTTATCGATATCTATGAACCATGGGAAATATTAATCATATTTGCTTGAAACATGAGTTAAGGCAGCTGCATGACAAAAGCTGAATGCTACGGGACTCGATGGAAGGTAAATTAATAAAACTTGTGTAAATTAATAAAACTTGATCAGAATTTGCTCCTTCAGAAAAAAAGCGCAGCCCCATGAATGCATAGACGCATAGATACCTAAAGCCTCTGAAACTGTGGGCCAAGTCTTCTAGTAAAAAAAACGGAATGCAACGAGATAACTATTTATCGATTTCGATAACTATTTATCGATTTCGATAACTATTTATCGATTTCGATAACTATTTATCGATATCCATGAAGTATAAGAAAATATGAATCATATTTGCCTGAAACTTGAGTTAAGGCAGCTGCATGACAGAAGCTGAATGCTACGAGAGTCGGTGTAAGGTGCTTAATAAACCTTGTGAAAATATTCATTATAATTTGCTCCTTCAGAAAAAAAGCGCAGCCCCATAATAACCGCATAGATACAGATACCTAAAGACTCTGAAACTGTGCGCCAACTTTACTAGTGAATGTGGCAAAAACTGGAGTATAGGAGCATAGCCCCATGAATGTCTAATGCGTCTGAAACTGTGGGCCAACTCTTCTAGTGAATGTGGCAAAAACTAGAGTGAAGGAAGCTGCATGACAAAAGCTGAATGCTACGGGATTCGATGGAAAGTGCATAAACAAAACTTGTGGCAATATTGATCAGAATTGGCTTGCAAATAAAAGGCATAGCCTTATGAAAAATGATTAAGACAAAGGCGTTGAGCCTTTAGTGAATGTGACAAAAACATATTAATCATATATGCTTGAAACTTGAGTTAAGGCAGCTGCATGACAAAAGCTGAATGCTACGAGACAACTATTAATCGTTTTCGATAACTATTTAACGATTTCGATACCTATTTATCGATTTCGATAACTATTTATCGATTTCGATAACTATTTATCGATATCTATGAGCCATGGGAAAATATTAATCATATTTGCTTGAAACTTGAGTTAAGGCAGCTGCATGACAAAAGCTGAATGCTACGAGATAACTATTGATCGTTTTCGATAACTATTTAACGATTTTGATGACTATTTATCGATTTCGATCATTATGAAATATGAGAATTTTCTCAATAATCATATTTGCTTGAAACTTGAGTTAAGACAGCTGCATGACAAAAGCTGAATGCTACGAGACTCGCTGTAAGGTGTTAATAAAACTTGTGGAAATATTGATCATATTTGCTCGTTTTATTAAACATAGCGCCATGATAACTATTTATCGATAACTATTTATCGATTTCGATAATTATTTATAGGCTTCGATAACTACCTATCGATATCTATGAAACATGAGAAAATATTAATCATATTTGCTTGAAACATGAGTTAAGCCAGCTGCATGACAAAAGCTGAATGCTACGGGACTCGATGGAAGGTGCATTAATGAAACTTGTGGAAATATTGATCAGAATTTGCTCCTTCAGAAAAAAAGCGCGGTTTCGATAACTATTTATCGACTTCGATAACTATTTATCGATTTCGATAATTATTTATAGGCTTCGATAACTACCTATCGATATCTATGAAACATGAGAAAATATTAATCATATTTGCTTGAAACATGAGTTAAGGCAGCTGCATGACAAAAGCTGAATGCTACGGGACTCGATGGAAGGTGCATTAATAAAACTTGTGGAAATATTGATCAGAATTTGCTTGCAAATAAAAGGCATAGCCTTATGAAAAATGATTAAGACAATGTGCTCAACGCCTTTAGTGAATGTGACAAAAACAGAACTAGAACAACTGCATGAATTAGGACAGCTGCATGGCAAAAGCTGAATGCTACGAAACTCGCTGTAAGGTGCTTAATAAACCTTGTGAAAATATTCATCATAATTTGATCCTTCAGAAAAAAAGCGCAACCCAATGAATGCATATCCCCATAAATGCCTAAAGCCTCTGAAGCTGTGGGCCAACTCTCATATCATTTGAGATCGATGTGTTCAAGCAGACGGACAGACGGACGGACAGACAGACAGACGTCGCCCTGGTCAAGAATATATATATACTTTATGGGGTCTGACACGCCTCCTTCTGCTGTTACATACATTTCAACAAACCCATTATACCCTAATTTCCCATTTTCAATGGGTTCAGGGTATAAACAACATTGCACAGATTAAAAAAAAATGTTGCAGAACAAAAGGATTATGATACGTGTACACACACATGCAGATAAAGAGAGAGAGAGAGAGATAGACAGGACGCAGCACGTGCTAGCGGCAGTTTGTAACGGAGTCAGTCTGGAGAGTAATGTGTGTGTGCGTGTAAGTGTGTGTAGGTGGGTATTAATTTCTAGATGCTTGTTGATTTCCTTCCACATTTTTGTCGTCTCAAACGTTTGTGTACGTGTGTGTTTGTTTGTGTGTATGTGTATGTTCATGCTGGTTGTCCTGTTTTCATTATTAATATTCTGCCTGCTTTTGTTTACGACACTTTTGCCAGTTCTTGTTTCTATTTTGTCATCTCTTAGCCAAGTTTTTGCGTTGCGTGACACAAATTATTCTTGTTGACACATAAAAATTGTTAACCCTTTCCGTCTCCCTTTTCCGCCTTACCAACTCCTTAGTGTTCTTGTTGTTGTTGCTGCTGGCAGCATGAAAAATGACAATAAATGATAAAATGTGCAAAGTTTTTTTCATCTTCTTTTCTTTTTGCATGTGTGTGAGACATTGATGTATTTCGGTTCGAATTGAGCTGCAATTTGCTCAAGCTGACAAAAAACAGGAAAAATAAATGATTGTATGTAGATGATGTATAATATATACTGCAAATATAGTATTTCCCTGGCCACGCCCCTGAAGTTAAGAAAACTCCGTCCGTAACTCGTAATTCATGCTTTTTAATTGCATTTTAATTGTTTTTGTTTAGCATTTGCCAATAAAGTTTTGTACATTATTTAGGCGCCGCACGTTTTTCCGACGCGTACAACTTTTTCGACTCTTTTTCCCTTTTCCCGCCTCTGCCTCATTTGGCTAATAGAGTTTTCAGCGGGCGCTAATGAAGCGCAGTTTAGACTTTTTCCAGCTGCAATTAGTCCGGCGGCGCCTTTTGTGCAGTCGGCCGCCCACGCCGGGCCACACCCCCCAAACGGCTATTCGCACTAATGGCAAATGTGGCCCTGCAGCAAATGGCAGGGATATACTATATGTATATATATATATATATATATATATATATATATATATATATATATATATATATATATATATATATATATATATATATATATATATATATATATATATATATATATCTATATATATATATATATATATATATATATATATCTATATATATATATATCTATATATATATATATGTTGTTTTTTTTTTGGCCAACATGCCAAACTGACCGAATAGCCCAAAAGTCATATATATCCGCACAGGAAAACAGAAAGAAAAACAAATTAACCGACTAAAAAAAGAAAGAAAAAAAATAAAATAAAAATAAAATGCGAAAAAGTTTTCGGCTCGCATGCTGGCAAAACCTGCGGTCACAAAAGAGCTGTAAATTAAAATTTACTCCGACATGAAATTGAAGCGGCGTCCCACACAGAGATCCGCTCCGCTCTGCTCCGACTTCATTCATTTTCCCTTTGCCCATTTTCGTTTATATATTTTTTGGTTGCTTTCTGTGTTGCAGTTGCTTTGGCGTTTCCGGTTGATAGTTGGAGCAGAAGAGAGGCGTGACAGTAGAGTCAGGCGCTGCACAAAATATCGAACTGCATTCCGTATATAGATTCAATAGCTATACAGTGCTATAGAACGAAAATATTAGATGGTTAGAAAATTCCGGAAGAAAAGTCAAAGAAAATTAAAATTAAAAAAAAAAATATGGGTTATATACAAAATAAACTGAATTCAGTAAATAATATGGATAAATATATAATTTATATAAATATAGTATATATAGGTTATTAATTATTTATAATAATGAGAATCGCTAAGAAGAGCGATATTAAGTGATCGTATCATAGTTTAGCATAGAGAGTTTTAATTAACGATATTTATTGTGTTGCATTTTCTGGGCTGGCAATTTAAGTCCTACTGCGAACTTAACAGTTAGAAATAGGCCCTTTATAACTAGATAGCACCTATTTGTAGCCGAAGCCAAAGCAAATATGTGGCCCAAATCGTTAAGCACCGCAATTGGGTTCGCATAGCTCATTCGAAATTCGAGCTAGTCTGGCAACACTGGCCACGGTTTTTTTTTTTTTTTTATTGCAGCCGTTGTTTTTCATATGCATTTCGAATGCTCCACGTTTGCAGCTCGTTCATTTCGGAGCGGATTTCTTTTCTCGTGTCCTTTTTTGTGTGTTGTGTGGTTGTGTGTATTGCGGCTGTTGCCCAGCGGGCTCGTATTTTACGTGGTTAAAGTTTTACGCCAGTCAGACAGACACACTGACACAGAGGTAGACGGACAGACTGATAGAGGGAGAGAGAGTGAGAGAGACAGATAGACAGGCAGGCAGGCAAAGCAGATTTTGTGCTGCGCAGGACGCACAGATTAAGCGCCCAAAAGTATGCAGCTTGTGCGGAGCTTAGTTGGCAGCACGAAGAAAAAAAGTAGAGCGAAAAATAAAAATAAAAATTTGTAAACCAATGCGACTGCATTTTGTTTCAATCAATTATCGCGCGGCGCCTTTGTTTTTATTTTATTTTTTATTTTTATTTTTGCCTTTTTATCTTTCTGCTTAGCCACAAAATTGCTGCTAAAAGGCAATTTCCGCAGCAATTATTCAAAGTCAAAATGCGAAGAAAAAATCTAAATAAATTGTACAAAATAATAAAAAAAAAAAAAAAAAAAAAAAATAGAACGCAATTAAAAGCAGCCGCTACAGTTGACAGCAAATGCCACGCCCCCCGCAGCGCGTGTTCTTTATCCTCTTCACACACAAACAAATAAATAAAATACATACATGGGGAGAGAGTGAATATGTTTTAGTTGTTTACCCATTAAAAGTGACAAGCCTGGGCATATTCGTTCTATGATGATTTTGTCTAACAGACAGAAATGGGCGTGGCGTAAACTATTGAGTATGTATATGTATATATGTGTATGAATATTGACAAATAGAGTAATAGACAAAGAAGCTTCAACCAACACAATTTGAAACATTACGTTGCTTCGATATACATATATATTCATTTATTTAATTTATATTTATATTCATTCTCTTAATTTATACGTACCTTTAGATATATATAATGGTAGTGGTAATATTAATGGTAGTGCTCCCCCACAGTGCAGGGTAGCTGCTAGTCGAGCAATCGCAAGTTGTGCGCTCGGTTTTGCTAATATTTATGTATGTCAACTCGAGCTGCATTTTATTTATCACAACGACGAGCAGCTGCCAGCTGCCACGCCCCACGCCTCCAGCAAAGCTGCTCACTGTGGCTTAGATGGATTTATCGCCGAATTGGCAAATAAATAGTAAAAACAATTTTTTATATTTGATGTTGTACATAATATGTTTTCTTTTTTTTTAAGCATACAGTTATTAAGTGTAAAGTATTGTAAAGATTTTACTCAACGTTTTGCCTAACAAAATATTTGATGAAAAACTGCAACAGTTGAATGTGTCAACCGCTTCAGTTTGAAACTACAATTTTGAATGCTTAAATTTTTTATTTACTTTGACATCAATTATTTTATTTATTTGTAATTAAAGTTCAATAAAAAGTTCTCAACCAATTTGCATTATATTGGAGGAAGTAAAATTATTCGCATTATAAAAATTGTAAGTAAACCAATTTGATATATTTACAATTTTTAAAATTAATTAAATCAATCAATCAATTCAAATATGTTGAGTTAGCTACAAGCTCAACCGTTCAAAATTCTTCTAGGTGCATTAAATCCCAGCACAGATTCCGATCACTATTTTGGATTAACTGCCAAGCGAAACTATTCGAGCTGAGCTGAACTTGTTTCACAGTTTGGCAATCCGGCATTTACGTTATGCGGCCCACATTCCGGTCACATTCCGCATCTTATTTGCTATTGGATAAGGGCTTTAGTAAATGAAGTTTGCAGTTGTCAACATGGACGGCATGTTTCGAGTTAATTGAATTGTTGTTTTGTTTTGCGCTATTTGCGGATGCAACAGCTGAAGCGGTGCACACGATGCGGCTTATTGACCTATTGATTTCCCACAGGTAACATCATAAAATATACTATCCCCTGCCTCACTTGAAGCGAAGTTCCTGCTACGTAATAACAATTTGATTTGTCAGTATTTGAGATCGTTTAACGAAATCCATATAGAGATATGGCTACATTATAATTCAGCGTTTTTCTAGTCTAAGTATCATTTAAATAAGTGTAGAGGTGTAAGTAGTTTTAGTACATACTTTTACAAAATAATATGTAAACTATAATCATATCATTATCTTAGTTTTTCATAAATACTCTTGAATAGGACTTTGAGCCATTTGAATTTCACAATATATTAAATTTCATTTTATATTAAAGATGATTAATATTAAGTTTATTATTTTCGATTTTATTAATTCAATATTCATATATATTATATTATATTATATATTTCAGTTCGAAGAACTTCCACGCAAGTAATTATTATGTGTATATATTATTAAATTTTCTGACATGATATCAAGCTCTAGGCAATAATTTGAAACTTGAAGAAATGTGAATAAATGTATTTGACACTCTAAATACATATATTCGATTTTAACGATACGCCATGTTCTTGCATGGTCTTTTGGCTATTAATACCGATATACCAAGATATTAATATAGGTTTACATAATGTGCAACGATCTAGCGCTGTCTGAACTAATCAAATAGTTAATAAATTGTGAAGAAATGTAAATTTTGAGATACTGTCAGCGCAGTTAAAAGTTAAAAGTATGTATGTATATATGCATACATTATAATTTGTCTATATGTACTCGATACATAAATGGATTCATTTAGAAATGATGCGCATTTATCCGCAGATCATGGCTGCAGCAGGGCTCTTGCTCCTGCACGTGTTGCTGCTGCTGCTGCTCGCTGACAGAAATCGATGCCTCCAAAATATACTGAGATGTCGAGCTGTCGTCCTCGCTAGAAGTGTTGGGCGAGTAAAGCGGCGTAACTCCCATCTCGGTAACCTGACCCACATATTCGTCCTCGTCCGTGTCACTGTCGTACAGCTCGTCCTGGCCGCCGAGCTCAATCAGCACACGACGCAGATAGCGCAGCTCATCCTGTGCGCGCGATACTTTCCTTTCCAACGACTTCATTTGAGCCTGCGGTATGAGCTGGCAGCCGAGTGCATCCAGAATTTCCATAAGCGGATCCGCGGGCAGTGGATCCAAATCCACCAATTTCTCCAATATCTCGACTAGGCGCGGCAATATGCCGCTTTCATCTAGATACTTTGTATATTTTTCTTCTAATGCGGCCATTGCTCTGCAGAAAATTGCAATTAAACACGAGTGAGAACTAAGATCACTTGTTAAGTGAAAATAACTGTAAAAGGCTAAATGAGATATAGCGCCCCTAGCGAATTTTTTTGTTACTAATGTGAAAAGGTGGCAGCACTCGCTAGTCGCATGTATAGTGAACAGCTGTTTGCTTGGAGGTTCATGTCTGGCCGAAAAAGCAACATGTATGAGTGCAACAATTTCAATCAAATGTTTAGCTAAATTATTAATTATTGCATATATATGTTTTAATGATTATGTTACTAATGCTGAAAACATGCTTTGCTTTAGCTAATGAATATTATTTTTGAGTCATTAACTAGCTATGAATTTAAAGCCAACTATATAAAACTTATCGATAACTTTTTTGAGTCCTGAGTTGATTGTGATAATGAACTAGTTGAATTTTCGGAACATATTTATTACCTATCGATAAATTATTTAGTGTGGGCTTTAGTTTATTGTGAAATTTAGTTTTGAGCCATTAATTAAGCTGATATTCCAACTGTTTTAAATTGATAACACGTTAAACGATGTCCTTTTCGTTCGGCACACCCACCACGAATACCGGCTTGGGCGGCAGCACTGCGGCACCAGCTACAGGCGCCTTCAGTTTTGGCGCGCGACCAGCAACAAGCGCCCCGCCGCCAGCCTTTGGCGCTGCTACGGCTACATCAAGCCTGGCCGGAGCAGCAGGCGCCGCGGTCGGCGCAGCAGCACCCAGCTTCAATTTCGCGCCGACAGCAGCAAGCACAGCGCCAACGCTCAATTTCGGCTCGCCAGCTTCAGCTGCAGTCGCTCCAATGAGCGGCGGCCTAACCTTGCCTACCTTCGGCAGCTCTACGACTACACCAGCATTTGGCGCAGCGACTGCGACGCCGGCATTTGGCGCGACGACGGCAGCGCCTGCATTTGGTGCGACTGCAGCAGCGCCCGCCTTTGGGGCAGCAACGAGTACGCCGGCGTTTAGCGGTCTCGGTGCGGCTCCCGCATTTGGAACTGGAGCCACTGGCTCCACTTTTGGTGCGCCCGCGTCTACTGCACCTGCTTTCGGCAGCACTGCAGGAGCAGCCCCCGCTTTTGGCAGCCTTGGAGGTGGAACATCAACTTTTGGCGCTCCTGCCGCTGCACCTGCATTCGGCGCGGCAACCGCTACGGTGGCGCCCACCTTCAGTTTCTCCAACCCCTTGACATCCGCGCCTACCACTGCGCCGCCTGCTTTCGGAACGACAGGAACGGGAACTCTCGGATCAGGCACTGGCGCGTTTTCATTTAACAAGCCGCTGGGAACAACCGCAGCCAGTCTCAACTTCAACACGACCACAACGACGTCCACAGCGCAGCCGTTCAATTCGAGTATGCGGCTGGGCGGTTCGTTTGCGCCCGCAGCTACAGGAGGAATCTTCGGTAAGCCATTATCGACAGGCCAACAGCCGGCAGCAGCAGCGGCTCCCACGTTTGTGGGCCTTGGCGGCATCGATGTAAGCGCCACTCAGCCCAAGATAGGCGACAACAAGCAGGACGGGATCAAGGTAATTGTGGTCACTAGCATCAGAAAGCAGCATCATTAATTGTCCTTTCATTATAGATCAAGGAGACCCAAGTGCCGGACGAGATAGTGAAGACTGTGGATGCCCTGAAGAGTTACATCAAGCAGCAAAAGACAATATCGTCGGACATTGGACGCACGTCGACCTCTAAGCTCACCAATGTGAGTCACGAGATAACGAATCTGCGCTGGGTCCTCCAAAACGTGGCCAATTCGGTGGATGCGAACAATCGGCACATCAAGCAGCTGCGCAGCGAAACGGCCAAGGCCATTCAATCCCTGGAGATGGCGCAGCGGACACAGGACACGCCCGCCGCACTGCAGTTCGAGAACGGAGCACCTTTTCAATACTTCCAATGCCTGGTGGCCAAGTACGAGGAGGATCTGATTGCCTTTCGGCAGCAGATCCTACAAACAGAAAACCACATGCAAGCGCTAGCCAATCCGCAAAGTATATCGCCCGCGGATCTGAAGCGAGGCTTTCGCCAGCTGAACGAAGCCTTTATCTCGCTAGCTGGTCGCCTGCATGAGATCCACCAACGCGTCGAGGAGCAGAAGGAGCAGTACTTGAATCTACGCCGATATCGCATGAGAGATACCACCAATGTGTTTGCCGCCCTGGAAAAGCCAACCGTGCCCACCGTAGTAGAGCCACAACGCATCAGCAGCGGCCCGACGCCCTTCACCAACATCTCGGCGATGAGCACGCTGAACAAGAGCTACGCAGCTGCCTCAGCGGCAACGGCCAGCAATGCATCCGCATCCAAATGCTGAATAATTGAATATGATTTTTAATTTTTGATTTTAGTTGTTTTGTTCGATCAGTCAATAAAATTATTAAGGACGATCATGCAATTTAAAATATTCGGCTTTATTCCTGGGCAGGCAGGAAGAGAAACCATCGGCATCTTCCAAGAAGTGACCTGACGACTCTCAATAAGCCGGCACAGTTTTATATTTTTGAGGAAAGATAATGCTACAACAGATGGACGATCTGCACAATTGGGTTGTTTTAGGTAGAATATAATATATATTTCAACTCCATTAATGCCAAGGCTAAGCGCTCAACAAATGCGATTTACTTCTTGACCACCTGTATGACATCCTCGTCAGCCATGACATGGGCTATGCCCACGCGCTGTGGCGAGTATTTGGTGGAAGTGCCCCAGACTAATGCATACTTGAATTGTGCGGCCAACGTCCGGTGGATGGCATGACACACGTGCTCCACGGTGACGCCCTGTGAGAGAGCGCGCAGGATTAAAAGGGATTCCATTACATTAAGTTGCCAAGTTACTTGCCTTTCGCAGAATCAAGCCATCGTCAAAGTCTGGCGGGGCACCAGGCTTTTTGGTGTATACCCGGATCAGCTGCAGTGCCTCCCAGAGCGCCTCCAGCATGTAGTCCAGATTGAGCTTCATGTTACAGCTGACCACAATGGAGTTGGGCTGTCGAGCCAGTCGATCCACCTCCTCTATGGAGATCTGATCAATCTTATTATACACATACAGGCAAGGCAAATAGACGCGATTGGCCGTGACCACATCAATGAACTCATCCTCTGTACAATCCTCGCGGAAGAGAACCTCTGCATTAAAGATCTTGAACGAGTGCAGAATCATTTGCACCATTTTTTCGCTGCAGCGCGTCAGGGCGCAGGTGGAATTAAAACTCAGACCGCCGCCCTTTTTTTGTTTGAAGTATATGTTGGGTTTTCGCTTGTTCAGACGTATGCCCACGGACTCCAGCTCTCGCTCTAGCAGTTCGCGATGCACATTCGGCTTGGTGGCATCCAACATCATGAGCACCAAATCTGCTGTGCGTGCCACGGCTATCACCTGACGACCACGACCTTTGCCCTGGGCAGCGCCTTCGATGATACCCGGCAGATCGAGCAGCTGTATATTGGCGCCCTGGTACTCAATTACGCCGGGGATGCATGTCAGTGTGGTGAACTCATAGTTGGCTGTGTGCAGTAAGAGGCAATCATTATATATAAGGTGTCTGCATTCTGACTACCACGCCCCACTCACCCGCTTCCGATTCGGTTTTGGTCAGTGTGGACAACATGGTGGACTTGCCCACACTGGGGAATCCAATAAGCGCAACACGCGCATCGCCGCTTTTCAGCACATCAAATCCTTCGCCCTTTTCGCCTTTTTTGGCTGGTTCCAGCAGCTGCGAGCGATACTTGGCTAACTTCGCCTTGAGCAGGCCCAAATGGTATTCGGTTGCTGCAAGATTCAAGAATTGCCAAATGAATTCTAACCCTAAATTCCGATAGCTGGCAACGCCATTGCCAGCAATGCGAATTCCGACTCCGCGTTGTCTGCGCCGGTTTCTATACATATATTTGCACATACCTTTGTTCTTTTGGGTACGCGCGATTTCTCGCTCGATCTCTGCAATCTTCTCTAGAATGCCCATGCTGGTGTTTGTATATGTCTAGGGCGCAGCATTAAGTTAATAATATTATTTAGGCAGCTGCAACGCTCTTGTTGTTGTCTAAAGTTTGACTTTCTAGTGCTGAACCAGGCACGGACAATCGTATCGATAAGCTGACTTATCGATACTTTGTGATAACATTAATTGTTTACATTTAATTTGTGGAATATAATTAATCAAAAATTCTTAAAAATAATTATAATTATTAATAATCATTAAGTTGATTCGTATACCTAAAAACTTCTTTTTACTCAACTGCCGATATTCTGTTGCAACTATCCTCACTTTGATTAGTTTGCTATAGAGTTGCCACCCTCTTTGAAAGCCATTTCGAGCTGCAGCATATTGGCGGGCATTTCATAAGTTTAAATATTTAATTGTATTTTAAAAAATCCGAAAATATACACAATGACACACATAAATACTGTTACAATAACACGAAACAGCCACATAGACACTAATGACAATCGATTAATTACAATTATTGTAGAGTAGAGAGAGAGAGAGAGAGAGCGAAGAGCTTTTAGTAGGATAGACTTAGATTTTTAGTTGGCATAATAGCCATTGCCATCGTTGCCCATGAACTCAGTCCAGCGCTGTGCATCAATTGGATTCAGCTCAGAGCACACCTCACCCGGCTGCAGTGTGTGGCAGGTGCATGTTATGCCAATTCTTGTAATTATCAACTGTGCCTCGTACTTCGGCAAGTCGGGCTCCGTGTCCACGAGCCGCTCGCTCAGGCACTGTTTAAGGAATTGCTTGCGCAGCACGCGCAAGTTATCGGCGGTATAGCCTGCAGAGATAATAAATAAATATGTGAATTATTTTCAAAAGTAGTAATAAATAAACTCACTTTTATAGGCGCTTATTTTCTCCTCGACGCAGCTGAGATCCTGCGGCGAGAACAACGGTGGATACGCCTCCGACTCGCGTATGTTAAGCACGAAGGCAAAGTCGAGCGCGGAGCTCACATTAGACAGCGCCTTGAGCAGAATGCCCGTTGACGAGATGGATGCCAAATACCAGTCCTCTGTCTGTGCAGTCTCAGTCGTCGCTGCCCCATCCTCGCCAGCTGTAGAGGAAGCACTGCTGCTGCTGCTGGCCGCAGCTGAATCATCGCGCCGCTGTCGCTTGCGTCGGCGATACAGCGACTGTGTGCTGGAAGCGGTTACAGCTGCCGCTGCAGCTGCTGCATCTGCTGCCTGCTCTTGGGCCTCATTGTCGAGCTCCAGATCCCACAGGCTAAGCGGCGACTGCGCCGACAGCGGCAGACTAGAGGTGCTGGTGGTGGGGCTGCTGGTGCTGCTGATGCCTTCCAGATTGCCACTGCGCACATCCCGATTGTTGCCACTAGGATATTTGCTGCGAAGGTGGATGGGCCGCTCGTTTTGCTCTGGTATCTGGGGCACCTCATCGTTGTAGACTAGCTCGTACTCCTCCGGCACGCGCATGGCATTGGGATTCTCTGCAGGCAGCGGCAATGGCTCGTAGTCCTTCTGCAAGAGAAGCTGCAGCTGTTAAGAATTTCTGACTCAAATCTATTCAAATAACTCACAAATTCTTTGTAGGGCTCCTTGATGTATCCGCCGCCGAAGCCGGGCAGCTCGTTGTCCGGCAGAAGCTCCGGCAGCGGATGCTTGCGGTGCTTAGTGTACTTGACCGCACCCGCACCAGACTGAGCCTGCGACTGCAGCTCCTCCGCTGCATCAGCTGCGGCTGCCTGCCTGAGCAACTGTTCCCGATTGGCCAGCAGCTTCTTGAGCAGCTTGGGATGCTTCAGCGGCGACTGTTTGCCCGTTGGCGACGGCCTCTGTGTGCGATTCAGCTGCACCTCCAGATCATCTGTGCTGAACAGCACCGCGCCCGGCGGCTCAATGTGCCGCGCGATCGCATAGAGCTTGAGCACCGTCGATTCGTTGTAGCGCAGCCGGCAGGTGTCCGCCCGTGCCTGCAAGATGATGTCGCTGTCCGGCACAAACTCGTAGGCATCTCGCGCATTGGGTCTGTTGCGGCACTGCAGCTGCCAGTGCAGGAAGAAGTCACCACCAAAGCTCTGCGAAATGGACACGCCGCCCAGCAGGCTACTGGCGCCGCCCGCGTCCGTCATCATGGCATCGAGCAGCGGCTGCCCGGTGCGCCCGTCCAGAATTGTGGTCTGCGAGTAGTAGTAGACGGGGAAGCCCGGACCCGTATTGTATTTGACCATGAAGTCGGTCACATTGTCCCGATCAAAGTGGCCCGGCACAATGGCGCTGACGCACTCGCTGGCCGGGAACGTGTAGTTCCAGAGTTGGCTATAGTTTTTGCCGTCGAAGGCAAAGACGCTGCTGTTGAAGGCGGCGACGACCACGTCGGTGATGCCATCGCCATTGAGGTCGGTCAGCACGGCGGGCACCATCAAGCCAGACCTGGACTGCTGATACAGTGGAGTGAAGTGCTTCTCGCTCGTGTGCGCCATCAGTGTGAGCAGCCGGAGACTGTAGATGCCACCAGCCGTGTTCTGGCCCCCGGTAAGCATGAGCAGTAGCTCAGTGCCGTCGGCGCGGGTCAGCAGCTGGATGGGCACGAACATCTCCTCGCGGTGCGGCGTGGGTATGCTGCGCAGCACCTTGCCCGTCTTGCCGGAGATGAGCTTGATGTGGCCCGCCTTAGACTCCTCGCGCTCCTCGAGATGCGCAGCTATCAGCTCCGGCACCTCGTCGCCGTCCAGGTCGCGCAGCACGTTGATCGTGTAGAGATCCATAACAATGGGCGAGTTGGTCTCCACCTCCAGTTCGTGGAAGTTCCAGATGACTTGGCCTGTGCGTCCATTGATGGCAAAGATCATCTGCAACGGAACAAAATAGTTAAAGCGAGAGTCATCCAGACTCAGTGGGAGCTGCTACTCACGCCCAATCTGCCCGCCGCTACGCAGTCGACGCCGCCATCCCGATCTATGTCCGTGTTGCAGTGCAGCGAGAAGACGTTCGCCACGCTCCACGTTTGCCACAGCGTGGAGCCGTCGCGTCCATTGAGCGCCACGACTCCGCCCTCGCAGGGCACGTCGTCGCCCTGCTGGGCGGATTTGCAGCGTGGCAGCGGAATGCCCTCGTAATGTATATTGTCATCCACGCCGTAGCCAAAGATGACGTCCTTGATGCCGTCGCCATTCAGGTCGGCCGCCCGCAACGGACTCTCGCTGTTCATCCGGGCCAAGCTGCGCGTCCACAAGCGCTGCACGCTGATCTGAGTGCAGGGCACGAATTCTGTGCCCAGGCTGCTGCCATAGCTGATCCTGCCGCCGCTGCCGTCACCATTAATGGACAACATTGCCAGCTGGGCATCCTCGCGCCACCAGTGATGGATGCGCTGCATCGGCTGCGGGAACAGCGTCAGCATCAGCGCCCCCAGGCTGAGCAGCGCGCAGAGCACGGTCAGCGCGGCCAAGGCGTAGCAGAAGGGCTCACAGCAGCGGCAGCAGCGCCGCCTCTTGTGTTGCTTCATAATGGGCGTCGAGCTGTTGATCGAGCCGGAGCTGTGCTTGCGACGCGGCGCCATCAACGGACGCTTCAGTCCCTGCTCTTCGCTGCGCTGCAATTGGAGAAAGGATGCAAGAGATTTAGATTAAACGAGAGACAATATGAACCAAAACGGTGCGAAATAAGAGCGAATTCGCATTGCTTAGAGCAGACAGCGAATTCGCCCAAGGCTAAGGCCGAATATTATCTCTAGGCGAATGCTCGTTTGAATTCGCCCGATAAGCTTAATTAACAATCCCTAATTAACATATGAATATTATGTACAAAGTAGTAGAAATCGCTAGTTCCAGTATATATCGTACTAGCTTAGATGATATACTTTTACTTATTTGAGCTCAGTTATTTCGAAGCGAAAGGTCTTTAAATATGTATATCTCTGGTTTTATTTGGAATCACCGAAAATATTTATATTTTACGGGGCAAACTTAAAGTAGAAGCCTCTACTTTAAACGTTCCACTGTCGACTGCATTTACTGGCTAGGCGCTGTCATATAGATTGTGAAATAATTTACTCAGCCTACTTTATTCGAAGATGATGATGCTTGTTATGGATGGTTATTCCCTGTTGCAATCGATAATAGTCCAATTACAATTAGCCTACAAAACAAATACTTGCGCAATCTGCCAGGCAGCTACATCCCCGCGGAGATGCAGAGATGGGGTCGTAGTATATATACTATACAAATATTAATTGGGTAAATGCAATCAGTAACGCTTTATGACGTGTTCCACTCAACAATTTCGATCGCGTTTCGCCTAACAATTCCAAATTTGAAAACTGTCGGAATTTTGCTGAAGTGATTGTCTGTTACTATTCTAAAACAGTTAAAATCAGATAAATATAATAAAAAAAAATATATATATATATATAAATATACAGATATATCTATAATAAAATTTAGCACAATTAAAAAAAAATATTAGTCTAAAAGAAATATATTGAAAATCGCAATCGACATAATCAAGAGATTTTTACAGTCAGGCCAAATTAGTATATTTTTTTTTTTGGAGCTAAGACAGCCTAAAGCAGAACTTGGCCAGATGCCAAAACAAATCTAAACTAATATAAAAAACAAACAGTGAATGCAAGTGAAAGGCCTCCAAATGCTGTCGCATATGTTTAAAAGAAGAAAAAATCTCTGATGCGCCGTTTACAGCGAGAGTGAAAAGAAAGCGAAAGCGAATTTAGGAACACGAACCGAGCGCAGCGAGCAGCATCAAATTTTCTGGCTGATTTATTACACCGATAAAAAAAAAAAACAGGAGATGAGTTCACTTGGTGACTCACCTTGGCGGATCTGGCGTCCTTGATGAACACCTCATCGTCCACGTCGTCGCTGATGTCTTCATCAATCGAGGAGTCCCGTATGGCGATGCGCTTGGAGGGCACATATGGTCGCAGTTTAATCATGTTGGGCCACGCTTCCGTATTGCCAGCGCGCAGCTCCTTTGCCTGCCAGCCGAAGGTTTATGAATTATTTAGCAATGTTTCGCTAATTATTGTTGTTAATTTTCACTATTCTTTTTAATGCATTTTCTGTGCGTGTTTGTGCGTTTGTGTGTGCGCTTCTTTTTTTTTTTTCTTTTTCTATTTTATATTGAAGGCGGCAGCACGAAATGCAGTGCGCAGCGATGCGCGTCTTCTGGCCGTGTAAAAATCAATAGCGACGTCACAGCGGAGCGCTCAGCTGCTCGGAGCCGGCGCATGCGCCGCACGGGCACGAGCCACCCCCTGGCACCGCAACCACTAGCCGAACATGCAACAACTAACTAACCACCGAGCAGGGGGCACACGTGCTGCCACAGAGTCGGCTACAGGTTTGTTTATCAACATTGGCGACAATGACGCACTGGGTAGCTCTCCACCTGGGCAACTGTTGCGTTCAACCCCTAAGGGCGGCACCCCCCGCTCGCCCAGCCCCGTACGCAACTCCCTTATTAACCATTTCGAAGCCGGTTCAATGTCCTCGCCTCATGAATGGAACTCGCCTTGGGGAGTTGGGGTGGCTGGAGGTTGCTTAAGCTGGCTGCAACTTTCCATTCAATGGACTTCCGCATGTGGTGGCCCGATGTGGGTCACATTTTACACAGACACACACACACACACACATACACACAGACACGCAGAGACAAGTCTTATTAATTTTTGAATAGTTGTGCAAATTGTTGCAAACAGGAAACCGGTAAAATAAGAAACTCACCTGAAATAGAGTGGATAGCAGCGTCATATCTTGATATTAATTAGGATCTTTGTTTCAGTTATTAATGCTTTCCATCGAATATCATTGAATTTATTTGAATCACTTTTCATGGCTGTCAAGAGATAAACATAGAATTTAGTATTCAGTAAGAAAAAAATGTCTAAGTTCTGCTGAAACAGCAAAGAATAAATCAGACCTTAATGTAACGGATAAACGGGAAGAATCAGCTCTAAAAATTTTTACAATTTATTTTAAAAGAGCTGGAAAAATTACAAGTGTCTCTGATTTGTAAAAGAACTCGAAACAGTTATAGACTCACTCAGAGAACAAATCGTGTCCTTATAAATTTTTTTAGCCCTTTGGCTAGTAAAGATGCGAGTGTAACTTTGACTCCTTTGACTCCTGAATAAAATGTGAATAATTCATGTCCTCATGCAAATCAGAGCAACAATTCTCGCTCTTGCACACTTTGAGCGACCTTCGCTACCTTTTTAGCCTTCGCCAAGACACAACTCATAGGCGCGAATATAAAATGTATTATAGAAATTTTCAATGACGTGCAGCCTGTCCAAATAGAAAAGTCTCCCCACAAGTCTAATAAAAACTATGCAAGCTAAAAAAAACATTGAGAAGAAATCTTTGCCAGCGTCTCGCCTCGCACCGCCTGCTGCCATCAGCAGAAAGTTAAGAGCACCACTTAAAGCGATTGCCAGAGACCCAATGAGTGCAGCGGGTGGTGCGGGGCAATTTTTGGTTTGGTTGAAAAGCAAGCGCCGCATCTAGCCACAGCTTGTGGCAAGTACTCCGGTCCAGGTCCAAAAGCAGCGGCACGCTCGACTGCATTCGAATAAACTATAGAAAAATCAGCAGCTTTTTATAACACAATCAGGCGGGGTGCTGGGGGAATGGGGGCGGGGCAGGGCGCTAAGAGAGGAAACCTTAGTTAGATCCACGGCGAGCAACTTAAGTGTGTGTTATTATCGCATCAGAGATAATTTAATAACGACGCTGATGACGAGTTGTTGTTGCTGTTGTTGTTGTTGTTGTTGTTGTCGGAAGGCCAAAGGATGTGTTGCTTAAGTGTCTACGGCAAAGGCGTTGAGTGCTGCAGCTGCAATGAGCGTGGCAAAAGGCCGCACGCCTAAGCATAGGCATCTTGTGGATATCTATGTGTGTGTGTGAGTATGTGTGTGTGTGTGTGATATATGCTTCAAGGTTAGCTATGGATACACAGACGCCCCCTTTCACAGGTGGCACCGGACTTGTCTTCTAAATATATGTATGTGCGTGTGTAGTGGCTGCTCCTAGACAGCTCATCAGATTCCGTCTAACACTTGGGCCACTTAATTTAATTACTGGTTTTCTAATGAAAAACTAATTCACTTGCGGTTTCATTTGAAACGTATTTCTGTGCAGTTTTCCAGATGATTTGTATGCACTAATTCTATGGGCTTACGTACAGCTTTGAGTAGTTCTCATTACAGATGAGTTGGCCTTCGTCAAAGTTAAAAGTTTCTTTGATTACTAATTTATCTAGCTCTGCCTTATTTTTTTTTATTTTTTTTTTATTTAATTTTTTTACTGTTTCCTTATCTATTACTTTTATTACTGTACTTCATTTGTCGTTATATATATAATAGGATTCATTTCAATAATATCCTATTGTTTTATGTTGGCTCTCTGCTTTCCACTCATTCCCGATATTCTCTTCATTGTTTCTTGCTTATCTGAATTTCTTTCTGAAGTTCCTTATTTTTGTTTCCTTATATATTTTCTATTTATTCTGTCACTCCATCTTTATATGGGTGTAGATGGAGAGTCTTCTCTTCTCTTCATCTGTCTCTCTCACACTTTATTAGTGCCTCTCTTTTCGTATCACTTTCTATCTGTGTGCTTATCCAAGCTCTTCTATATCAGATTCTCTCTTTATCTCACTAAAATTTATATGTATGTTATTAATGATCTCCCTGTCAAATATCTGGATGTATTTTTAGTAATACTCATTTATCCTATCTCATTCAGAGATCTCCCTTAGTCCGTTTATTTAATCGCTCCAACTCATTCTGTCATTCTACTACTACTACTATACTAAATATTTAATCAGTTCGCTAAGTTATTCATAAGAATTGCCTCCAAGTGCAGCAGCGTCAGCAACTAATGCATTCCATTTATATTCGCATTTTCAGGTTCCGTTTGACGTCAGCGGGTTCATTGGATTATCATAAGACGTCTTGCCATTAGCAGCCGTTCGGAATCCTTCAGCACTGCAGGCAGCTGCAATAAATCAAGAAATAAAGCAAAATTCAAAAAGAGAGAGAGAGAGAGAAAGGGAGAGAGAGAGGGAGATAGAGAAAAGAATCACTGCTCTTGGGAAGCCACTTGAGAAGTTGTTGCCTTGTTTCGTGGCAACTAACAAGCCAATTGATTGGAACAACTAAAGAAACAGTTTGCCCATAATGCAGACTGGGGACAGATTTTCACGCGAATTCGATGCGATTGAGGGTCCAGAAGCAATCAATAGGCGACAGCAGCAATGCAGCTAAACGTACAGAATTCTAGCTTAGAGCGACTGCGGGAGTGGGGGTATGGGGGAGGATGTGGAGGTGGAGGGGCTAAGATGGGAGACCCTGGCTCATCAAGACAATGACGATGACGACAGAGACACGAGCAGATTATGTGGAAAGGCAATGCCAAAGCACTTGACAAAATTATGTTAAGTGACTATGACAAGACAAACACACACACACACACACACACACACAGATATGTATATATATATATATGTGTATATATAGACAATAGGCACATATATATCGCATACTTGCTCAAGAACAGTCTGCATTAAAGAGTTTTCTCTAGTTCTCACAGGGCTTTCACTTTTTTTGCTAGCGTGCAAAGGTTTTTTTTAGCGACTCAACCACATAGTCTCAATAGCACACACACACACACACACAGATACACGCGCACATAGAGCAACCCATACATCTGTATCTACGCCTTGTATCCAGCATCCTGCGCCTGTTCGTTGGCAAATAAGTTTTTTTTCTGCCCTGTTCGCCTGGCAACGTTTTAAATTCAAATCGCTCGTCTCGAAACGTCAGTTGTCAGCGACACTTCGAACAGCAAAGACGTTCAAATCGGCATAAATATCCAACTAAAATATACATTAATAATTACAAATTAAAGTGTTGAGAATTTAACTGAGAAATTAAAAAAAAATAAAATAAAATTAAATTAAAAATATATACGAAAATAATATTTAAATAGAGACTCTTTTAAAATTTAAAGCTATTAAGTCAAATTTAAAAATTTGTTTTAATGATCTGCAAAATGTCTATCACTGCGTCGAGCTGATGTTATATAACTGCTGTGAGGATTTCAAAATCTGTGTACCACATCCGTTTGCTATAGCTACAGCAATTTTAAGCCATTCAAAAAGTAATTTGAATACCTCAGTTACACCTCAGACGAAATAAAGTTATATAATGCGTTACTATAATGCAATTCACAGAGACCCCAATGAAATTGCACTCATTTATTTATTTAATTTTTTTTTATTAAATTTTTAAATATTTTTTTTTATTTTTAATATCTTTTAAATAATTTTTATTTATAAAATTGACAAAGACAAAAGCTATTTTGATGTATTTATAGTTTCTCAATACGAATTTTTAAAGAAATATTTCATAAAGCCAGTCACACTGTCCAAAGATTATAATAAAATTATTTTAATCACAACAATTAAAGCCATAAATTACCAAGTTTTCTGAATGATTTATCTTTGATCAAAGTTTCTTTAAAATCATATAATTAAGATTGAACTAAATTATATTTTACTCATATATTTGATTAAAATAATAAAATTAGGAAATTCTATTTGAAACTATAAATAAATAAGTTTGCTCTCATACTTATTAGAAGATATTCTATATTGTGAATCTAATTTTAATACATTTGCCTTTTTCCCCCAATTTGAAATTTAGAGACATAAAAGTGAAGGCTTAATAAAAATAAAATAGAAAATTGTTGGACTATATTAAAACTTTATTAATGAACGAAAATTCTCAGAAAATATTCTATATGTGCTTTGAATTATCCAATAATTCTTGACTAATGATATTCGTTAAATCGATGCTTGATTTAATTGAGGAATAAGTTGAGCACGTTGGCCTAGTTACACGCATGTGGAATACAAATTTCCAGTTACCCAGCTCGTTGGCCATGACGTCTAGTAGGCTAGGGCGCTAGCTACCTCGGCATCATCATTTACCATGTGAATTGTCCTTGTCTAATGCGTCCGTTGCATTCGCTGTGCCTTCAGACCGTCGCCGTGTCGCGTTCAATGGGGGTACACTCTGCTGCGGCATCGGCATCGGCATCGGCAGCGCACAAAAGGCGCATGGGCCACTTATGGAGTGCCTCTCCGCTGCACCGCCCTAGCCCCTTGGCCCATAAAGCGCCCACGCGCCCGCTTCGAGTGGCTTTAATTGTGAATTAAGTCGGTATTGTGGGCTACACGTGTAGACAGAGCAAGACAGAGATGCAGCGAACGAGGGAATATATATATATATATAGAGAGAGAGAAATAGATAAAGAGCGAGAGAGAGAGAGAGAGAGATTCAGGTAGTTAGGCTGGCAATGCCGAGGCTATTGTGCAGGAAGTGTGCTAACTGTCCCCGCCATTGTCCTTTAGTTCGTATTTTATTTACACCGTTAAGCAGCATAATTGTCGCTATTTTTGTTGCACTCGATGCGAGGCATTGTCAATGCCAGTGACACCGTTCGAGAGCTTTGCTTTGATCCCCAGCAAAGGTTGTGTCACGGCCATCAATCGATCTCCGGCAAGCTCTTTAAGTACTCAAGATGATATTCCCCTCGTTGCAGAAGGAAACAATCTGTAGACATGGTAGCGCAAATCATACTGCTGGTCATATGCTGCATTTGCTTGAAACACTTTGCCAAGGGCGAATTTCAGTGAGTATGACGACAGCTGCTGGAAGCCCCATCTTAACGTTAAACACTCTCTAGACAAAGTCTGGCTATAACCGACATCCTGCCGGAGGACATCAAGCGCTATGACAAAATGCGCCCGCCCAAGAAGGAGGGGCAGCCCACCATAGTTTATTTTCACGTTACTGTCATGGGCCTCGACTCCATCGACGAGAACTCCATGACCTATGTGGCGGATGTGTTCTTCGCGCAAACCTGGAAGGATCATCGCCTACGGCTGCCCGAAAATATGACGCAAGAGTATCGTCTGCTCGAGGTGGACTGGCTGAAGAATATGTGGCGACCCGATTCCTTCTTCAAGAATGCCAAGTCAGTTACATTCCAAACTATGACCATTCCCAATCACTACATGTGGCTCTACAAGGACAAGACCATACTCTACATGGTGAAGCTAACGCTAAAACTATCCTGCATCATGAATTTCGCCATCTACCCACACGACACACAGGAGTGCAAGCTGCAAATGGAGAGCTGTGAGTTTTTCACTTATCTATCTTATATTGTCAGGGGAGTGAATAGAAACTTTTAGAAAATGTTGAAAAAACGAAATCAGAATGAACAACGATTGATCATTCATATCCAGATAAGGAAGTTTGATTTACAGTTCAATTTATTATTCGATCAGATAAAGGAATATATAATATTACATG
This sequence comes from Drosophila arizonae, assembly GCF_054131065.1. Lineage (NCBI taxonomy): Eukaryota > Metazoa > Arthropoda > Insecta > Diptera > Drosophilidae > Drosophila > Drosophila arizonae. Next base: position 18,939,388 of record NC_142922.1, on the reverse strand, counting down.
GAAAACTTGAGCGAATTTGATAGAAATCGATCGATGTATTAAAATTATACATTTATATTATTATTATTCATTCAAAAGAGTGGAGAGCACAGAATGGAATCTTTAAAAGACATTCGTGAAGAAATAAGTCTAGATGCAATTTTTTTTTGCCAACAATCCAATAAGTGTTATTAAGAACAGTTAGTTAAGAAGCAAAAAGTGAAGTAAAGTGAAAAAAAAAAAAAAATATTACACACTTTTATAAACAGTTCCTATCTCACTTAATTCCTTTTGTCAGTATCTCACACAACGGATGATTTGATCTTTCAATGGGATCCCACCACGCCGCTGGTGGTGGACGAGAACATTGAGCTGCCGCAGGTGGCGCTGATACGCAACGAGACCGCGGACTGCACCCAGGTCTATTCGACGGGAAACTTTACGTGCCTGGAGGTGGTGTTCACGCTGAAGCGGCGCTTGGTCTACTACGTGTTTAACACCTATATACCGACCTGCATGATAGTGATCATGTCGTGGGTGTCCTTCTGGATCAAGCCGGAGGCGGCGCCCGCTCGTGTCACGCTGGGCGTGACCTCGCTGCTCACGCTCTCCACGCAGCATGCGAAGTCGCAGTCGTCTTTGCCGCCCGTCTCCTATTTGAAGGCTGTGGATGCCTTCATGTCCGTCTGCACGGTGTTCGTCTTCATGGCCCTCATGGAGTATTGCCTGATAAATATTGTGCTCAGCGACACGCCCATACCTAAGCCCATCGCTTACCCGCCCAAGCCCGTGGCGGGCGAGGCAGGCAAGAAGGAGGCGGAAGGAGGAGCAGCAGCCGGCAGCAATGCCGCCTCGAATAAACAGCCCACGATGTTGCCCCTGGCGGATGAGAAAATTGAAAAGATTGAAAAGATATTCGACGAGATGACCAAGAACAAGCGCGTAAGTTGAAGCTAGCAATTGGGAATTGAGAGAGAGAGAGAGACAGAAATATTACATACTCTATATTGCTTGAACGTTACTCTTGCAGATTGTGACCACAACACGGCGCGTGGTACGTCCTCCGTTAGATGCGGACGGTCCTTGGATACCGCGCCAGGAGTCGCATATAATATTGACACCAACCATACGGCCGCCGCCTCCGCCGCCGCCAGCACCGGAGCCGGAGTTGCCAAAGCCGAAGCTGACGCCAGCCCAGGAGCGTTTAAAGCGCGCCATCTACATCGATCGATCATCGCGTGTGCTCTTCCCGGCTCTATTTGCCAGCCTCAACTGCATCTACTGGATTGTGTTTTACGAGTATCTCTAAGATACTATCTACTATATCTACTGTAAATATGATATGCACTTCCCCCTTCTCTCTCTCTCTCTCTCGCTCTCTGCAAGTCGTACAACTTTATTGAATGTTAATTGTTCGCAAAATATATGAATATACAAAAAAAAAAAAAAAAAGTAGAAAAAAATCTTAAGCTTAGACATAAAAGCTTTAAGTCAACGAATTTTAAACAGAAAGATCAAAAGAATTATTGTAGCAAGTCGTTGCTAATACTCTATAAAGTATCTCTCTATATATACATATATATAAATATAATAAGCATATGAATTCAATTCCTAAATGCTTATGGTTAAAACATTTCAATGGCATTGTAGTCGTAGCCTAATTCTTAATGCTAATTTAATGTCTTACAAGCTGCTTTTAATTGTAAATAAAATGAATTAAGTTAATAAATATATAATGATAATAAAAAATTATAAATGGATAGTATTTCACATAAACTACTTTGATTGAGTATGCAGAGATATATCAAACATAATCGACATATTTGAAAAATAATATTTAAATACTTATTTATTATTTATTTATTAATTATTATTTTTTGTACATAATTATTTATTTAATTAAACTTAAAATCAAGTTCCAGTCCGATTTATTATTTAAATATATATCCAGAGTTAATATTCAAGCTCTGAATAATTTGAAGTCGTGTAAAAGCTTAAAGAAAGCTCTTCGCTTAAGTTTGAATGTGTGGCGCGTGTAAAAGCTTTCTTACACTTCACTCACTCCCTAGAAGCGCCTGCGCAGTGCTTAAAGCTCCAGCGCGCGCAAATCAAACGAAAATCTTTCAAGCCAACACTTTGTCTACTTGGCTTTAGTTATATTTCTTTGACTTTATTTCCATAGACCCACATAAATTTATTAAGTTATTGTCACATTTTCTCAGCCATTAAGCCAGACGCTTGCTTTTATTGGCAGTTTTCTTTTCGTGTAGTAGCTGCAAAGTTTTTGTTACATGCTGCCATTATGGTTTTATGGCCTTTGTTGCTTTTCCCCTGAAAGGTGTCAACAACTGGCGAACAATGAGGTAAAAAAAAAAAAATAATAATAATAAAAAGAAGTAATGTTTTCTAACTTTTGCCGTTGTCGAACAGCTTGAGGCGCAGCTTGAGTATGAATACAAAATTAATTATGTTGGTCACACGCTCCATACTTTTCATTTTCACGGTCGTTAATGACGCGGCCAGCAGCACACACACTCTCCTTCGCAGCATCGATGGTGCAGATGAGCTCGACAATGTACATGGCCTGAGGCTGAGGGTTACTGTTCCAGAGCATTGGCATTCAATCTGATCAGACCTAAACTTTCCAAGAAGTTCTCGCAATTGGGAACTTTGTCTTGTGGAAGATGACCTACATTTCTCATCAAACTACATCGATTTGTCAAGAGCATATTCATTAAATTTACGGTAACATTTGGATATATTAAAAATTTAGACTTCAAAAAAGTTTGTGGCTAAGCCCTTTGGCTTAAGTTGATCTAGATTTGGTATAGCTTTAGCTTTTCATAAATACTATAATTAAATAATTTATTTATTTTTATTTTTTAAAGCTTAAATTTAGTGTAGTCAGTCTTTCGCATATGCAAAGTCAGCAACTATATTCAATTTGATCGTAATAGCACCCATAGAGCTTATCTATCATGGTTTTTGTACAACTTTTGAAGATAAACAAGTCAAGGATTTCACCTTAAAAAACCGAAGCAGCAAAACACTTTGGGACTTTCCACAGCTCTGCTGAACTCAATACAGTTCAATACAGAAAGAAAAAAACCTCTAGTATTTCGACCTTTTTTGTCTGAAAAACTTAGCTCATAATCGATTCGCATTTTAAGTAGGCCAAAAACGGTTGCCGGGGGAAACCAAGCCACTAGCAAAGTGCGTGAATCATCCGGAGCCACATTGAACGCGCACTCTCGATAGTCGATGGCAAGACACTAATTTCCAGCAACTACAACAAGCACAACAAAAGCAACAAAAACATGCGAAGGTTGCGCAAAATATTGTTTTTGACTAAATATGTTGGGTATTACCTGAAGTGCGCTAATGCTGGAGGCGGGTTCATTGGGGTTTGCTTTGAAGGTGCACAGAATGAGGTGGAGTGACAGCAGCTGCTGGTTTATTATTTTATTATTATTTATTTATTTTCGGTGTTTCTTTTTTCTCTGTGTTTTTGTTAAGCCTCAGTTAATTACAGAATTTAAAGCACAGCTTGCTCGTCGAAGCGATCCATCAATACAATGCGCGCCGACGCTGAAAGAAAGTAAAACCCAGTACGTTGCGGCGCTACCTTCGTGGTCTCAACTGCGCACTCTATGCACAAAAGCAAAACGAAAAGAGAGGCCCGCACTCCGGCGACGCTCTCCCGCTCTCCCGGTCTCCCGCTGACCCCCTCATAGCCAAAAACCAAAGTTAAAGCTGTCTGCGAGCGCGACTTGAAGCGCTTTTATTGTGTTGCCTGCTGTAGAGCTGTTGTTGTTGTTGTTGTTGTTGCTGCTGCTGCTGCTGGGGCTGTCGTTGGATCGTTTTGTCTTTTGCAGTTAAGTTTCAATTTCAATTTCAGTCGAACTCGGGCAGCAACGGCACACGGAAGCAGCCGCGGTGCAGACACAACTGCTACAGCTACAGCCACAGCTGAAATACAATTTTTTGTTAAAAAAAAAGTACCAAAAATCGTCTGAATTCAAGTGAAAAACAACAACAAAAATTTGTGTCTGATTTACAGAGTGAAATTTATTTATGCAATTCGACAAAAATAACAAATAAATAAACGAAATAAGTAACAACAAAAATATTACAAAATTCCAGCAATAACGCGGCTCAATTAACAGCTCATAATCAGCAAGTGGCTAATAAAAATAAAGCGAACAAATTTCTTAATAAAAATATATATATATATATAAATACTTATATATATAAAGGTTTTTTTTTTTTAACACCGCGCTTAACACTTTCATTTTCATTGGAGCGAGCGAGGTTTCGTTAAGTGCGTGAACGCTGGCGGTTTCGTTAAGTCGTGTTAAATAACGTTACAGATTCAACGAAATTCCAAAATAAATTCAAATTTTATTGCAAATGAAATAAGCGCTCAAGCTGAATCTTTTGTTAGCTGCACAAAACAAACCAAAAAAAATAATATAATAAAAATTAAAAAAAAAATGCATTTGAGTGCATACCTATTGTGCCTAGGTGGGTATACGAAAATGAAACACATTTTTATTATATTTCCTATAGATTCCATAGATTTTGTAATATTTGAAATATTTCAAAAATTTGATAATGTTTATTTGTGCTGTCCAAAAACAAAAGACTTAGGCAACGAACTTGAATTTGGGATGGGCGCGGAGCGGGCAACAAATTGAATCGAGCTCAGATCCATAAATAAAACAGGCAGTGCTCCAAGCTATTTGATCAGTCATAAGGAATCGACATCGTTAGCTTTGTGCATCTCACTCAGTGTATTGTAAAAGTGAAACCCTAAACTCAAGTTCAAGCCGTATCGCTTTGTTGCCGTTCGCTTTATTTTGTAGTTTTTGTCTTCAAATTAATGAGCCGAGTCACAAAAAAAAAAAAAAAAACATAATGCGCATTTTACAGCAAGATAAGACATTAACAACAATAACAACAAAACGTGACTAAGTCTGTAACTTTCATTGGCAAAATCTTCCGCCAAATGACGTCACAAAAAAACGAGTTGACCAAATGCAAATTGCACACTCACACACACACACACAGGTGTCCAAGGCCAATCAAATTGACTCAGCTACTGCACAAAAAAGTTGTGGTTACAAATTAACATTTACCAGATATAGATACAGAGTAAGAGAGATAGAGATAGAGATAGAGAGAGAGAGAGAGAGAGAGAGAGAGGGAAAGACAGACGCTTTGTGCATTTCGAACATTGGCAGTTTGTGACTTTTCGGTATTACCGCAACAGCCGCTCAGCCTATCCAAACATATTATGCAACTACTTATATTTTATAAAAACAGAAAGAAGAAGAAGCTACAAAAACATTGATACAAAAAAAATGTTGCTGTCATCGCTCGCTGCACAGCGCCAAACTCCTCCAGCAATTCGTGTTTCTTGTCTACAATTTAATGCAATATTTATTTGTCGTTTCGGAAGTTATTGCAGCTGCCTTTTTTTTATTTTAATTTTTCCTTTTTTTTTCTTTTTCTCTTTTGTCCGTTGTCGCTTTTTATTGTCGCATCGCATCTGTGGCCATTGCTCAATTGCAATTTTTCCCCGGTACGCTAGCTATTTGCAGTTTCCCCAGCCGGTTAGCCGGGATTTTCACTTTCATTGGCATTGAAGCAAAATAATAATAGAAACAGCTGCTTGATTGTTGCTTGCAGTTTTAACAACGATTTGCACATTTGATTTGATTACGCTCAGCAGAGGTTGTTATACATATATATATACATATATGAATATACATACATATATATTGTGTTGTATATGTGAATTTATATATTTTATTCAACTTTTAACTATTACTTTAAAAGAATATTATAAAATTTATGATTTATTAATTTTTATTTATTAGCTTATCATATTATTAATATTTTTTTACATAAAATAAAATATAAAATATGTTTTTAGTTTAATTTTAAAGTCTTTGGAGAAACTTTTTTACATGTTTTTATTGTAAAAAAAAAATAATGATAATAATGATAATAATAAATAAAATAAATAAATACTAAAAACTTTAATCGCATAGCTTGCTTTAATAATATTAAAAAAAAAAAAAACAAATAATAAAAAAATAAAATTCAATTTAACAACATTAAAAATCTTATAAAAAAAAAAAAAAAACATTTCAAATTAATACTCAAAAATTCAAGCCTGAATCATGCTTTGAACATTCATTGCTAACAAGAAAAAGTTCTTAACAATTTGCCAATTACACAAATACATTGATGTTTGCATTAACAATAGTTCGATTGTGCCTCGAGGCTTGTTTCTATATGCGGGCCAAGTTAACTTTACGCATAACTGCCCAGTATTTTATTGTATGGCGCAGGCAAAAAAAAAAAAAAATAAAAAAAATAAAAATTAAAAAAAAGAAGTCAACTACAAAAAATAAAACAATTTGGCATTGGCATGGGCAATTTTATTCCCAAGTGAAAGTGACAAAGTTGCAGTGCGCACCTCAAAAAATGTTAATGAGCCGCGCACAAAAAAAAAGTAAATAAAAACAACAGTAAATACAAAAACAACTTCGAGTCAAACTGTAACAGCCTAAATGTTTCGTCAGATCGCACAGATTAATCTTGATTAATCTCGAGTTGGAGAAATCCTAAAGCGACCTTGAGCTGCGCTTCAGCTTCTGCTTCTGCAACCTAAATTACTTAAGCATAGCTCGGGAGCTCTGCTCAGGGAAACAATCAACTTGCAAGTCATTTGATGGGCGCGTAACCAATGCGAACTGCGATTATGTCACAGAGACAACTAAATAAACATTAAACGCTTCAGTTGAAGAGCCACACACGGATATGCATGGCGAACACAGTGGGCGGGGCAGGGCGTTGCGGAGCAGGGCAGGGCATGGTTATACAGCTATAGAGGTGTACGCGCGAGAGACTCAAGCGACATACTTTCTCATTTTTTGCCGCACTGCAGATGCGTAATGCCGATTTGAGACATTACCCAACTCGAAAGAGCTTTTGCATAAGTTTTCAATGAGTTTTGACTTAGGTCAGTTAGTAACAAAAGAGTTTGATTGGAGTCGAGCAATGAACATCAGACAAAACTAATGATAGTTTATCTCAGCCGAAGGGCTATAAGAGCTTAACGCCTAATAAGTAAATAGTTTAACTAAGGTCTGCTGTAAGTAAATGAAAAAGATATAGGACGATATTACTTATTGTTTTAGTAGATATAAGAATTTAAGCTTGTCAATATGATAATGGATTTCTAATAAAATATCTGAGATTTGTTGAAATGAGTGGAAAGAGTAGATATTTACAATATTGAATATAAATTATAAAATTAAGTTTATATTTGCTCATTTTCATTTTGTATAACATCATTTTGTTTGAAATCGTATTTTATTGATTGATTCGCAAGAAAGAACTATATGTATAGAACTATAGCCATTTGACCCTCTTAATTGATTGATAGCTCAAACCAAAGAACTTGAAGCGCAAAACTTTAATCAAATATTTAGTGACTCAATGATATCTAATACTACTTTTCGAAGAGCGTAAGAATCGAATTATAAAATACTTTAATGCAACTATTAAATTTTTACTCAGAATAAAAAGGGATTTTATTGTTGTGTGAGAGACGGCTTACATGTATTAGTTGTTTGTTTCAGAGCACTTCGAATAAGTTCCACTAGCATCTATTTGAAGATCTCCAATAATTTAGAAATATACTATTGTTATTATTTTTAGTAGTTTTTATTATTATTTTATTTTCTTATCGGCATCACAAATAGTCTAATAGTAACTGTATACAGGAATTATAATGAGGAGCATTCTGAGCATTCTCTATAAAATGTTATTTTTTTTTTATAATAAAATGAATACAATTTATGTTTTTTTTTGCAATCTGATCTAATTTTAAGCACAAGCAATGCATATAATATATTTATTCAAATATTTTACAGCACTTGGGGCTGGCATGTTGGTGCAGGCACAAGTTCCCGCTGAGGATGATGAGCAGCCGCAGCACTTGACAAACGATGGTAAGTGGCTTCTGTGCACTTTGTTTACCACGGACATTCATAACTTTAACTATTAAGGCAGCGTCTTTCTTTCAGCCGCACCTGCACGACAAGCGCCTGGGCCGCCAGCTGGCGGAGGAGTTGGAGTACAGCTCCTACTCGGCTAGCAGCGGCAGTAGCAGCAGCAATGCCAGCGAGGATGACGACGAGGATGACTTTGAGGGCTCCAGTGAATACTATGACAGCGATGAGGAGCCCGCTGCGGGCGGCGGCGCCGACAGCAGCAATGAGTCCCTGCCTCGCCTGCTCTCCCCGTCCACATTTCATCGCATCTCCGAGACGCTCGGAGCGCTTAACCATGTTGGGCACATACTCGTGGACATGACGCGCGGTGGTCAGGAGAGCAAATCGGAGAATGCGGGTAGCAGCAAAACTGATGGAGAGAGCAGCAGCAGCACCACCACCACCAGCACCACCACCAGCACCGGCAGCACCACCAGCAGCACCACCAACACCGGCTCTAAATCTACAGAGCAGAGTAGCGATTCCACAACAGCCTCGCCCTTTGCCAAAGCTGAGCCCTTGCCGGGCATCTCCGGTAAGATTTTGGACACCTCCACCGCTACACTCTCCGCCAACAGTTTGCTGCCAGCGGGCAAGCCCGCCAATTTGAGCGCCATACAGGTTGCCACGAAGCGCATTGGACAGGCGGAGCAGGCGCCAGGCAAGCCCATGTTTGTGGAGAACAAGGAAGCGAAGCAGCAGCAGAAGAAGAAGCGTAAGAAGAACAAAAACAAGCAAAAGGTGAAGAAGCCCAACGAGGAGCTGACTCAGGCTACCCCACAGTCCCAGCAGAAGATCAAAATACCCACCACGCCGCGCACCACCCAGTCCCCCAGCTCAATCGGAAGCAGCACCACGCTGCGCCCGCTCGATCAACTGGCCTTGGCCAGCGAGGAGGCCGGCACCGCGAAGGACGTGGAGAACTATTGCAAGACGCCCAGCGGCAGACCGGGTCGTTGCGAGGATCTGAGCAGCTGCCCCGCCCTGCTCCTCAACTTGAGCAGCCTGCGGGAGTCGCTCTGTTTCAAGAGCCTCTTTGTGCCGGGCGTCTGTTGCCCCGTGACCACATCCGCCTCTGAGAGCTCCACGGTGCTAACGACCCAGCGTCCCCTGAAGCTGACCACCAGGACGCCAACAAGCACAACCACCCTGGCACCCACCAAGCGCACCACACAGCGACCGACGCCTAGGCCCACCTCCAGTCTGGTGCTCATTCCCCAAAAGAAACCGCCGACAACACCAACCACCACAACCACAGAGTCGCCACTGGAGCCAGAGAATCTGGACGAGATTGCCAACAACATCGTGGATCCCGATGAGTGCGGTCAGCAGGAATATTCGAGTGGTCGCATCGTGGGCGGCGTGGAGGCGCCCAACGGCCAGTGGCCCTGGATGGCCGCCATCTTCCTGCATGGTCCCAAGCGCACGGAATTCTGGTGCGGCGGATCCCTGATTGGCTCCAAGTACATCTTGACCGCGGCGCATTGCACCAGGGATTCCAGACAAAAGCCGTAAGTGAAAATGATAGATTCTTGGAAATGGATTTGGTATATTATTTAAGCTTTAGATTTAAGATTAATAATGCCCAAACTGTTGGGAGACATTAGAAAGCACAGTAAAGCTTTCCCTTGAAAGCCTCGCCTGACTTTAGATTTTATACAGGAAAAAAATCTAGTTAAATGAACTTAGTTAACCATTTTAAAGAATTAGTGAAATATTATTAATTATGTATGATTTATTAAGCTTAAGAGATAACGTTTAAGTAGAATTTATAAAAGTTAAGCTAATCTCAGTTCAGAAAAACTTGACACCAATAGAAGTTTGATAGAGGTATATTCAAGGTTTCACTTTCAAGATTTCATTGACTGAATATAGTTGAGGAATTAACTCTCTCTCTATTCCGGCTATATTGCTTTAATATAGATTACAAGTAGTCTATAATTAAGATTATATAAATATTTGTCATTTAAGTTATTATACTAATGCCGATTCCTTTTCAGGTTTGCTGCACGTCAGTTTACGGTACGCTTAGGAGACATAGATCTGTCCACAGATGCCGAGCCCTCCGATCCAGTGACCTTTGCCGTCAAGGAGGTGCGCACACACGAACGGTAAATGCGCTCAAAGCTCTCAAGTTGAAGCATACTAATCCGATGTCCGACTCCTTTCAGCTTCTCTCGCATTGGCTTCTATAACGACATAGCAATACTCGTGCTGGATAAGCCCGTGCGCAAGTCCAAGTATGTGATACCCGTTTGTCTGCCGCGCGGTGGTCGAATGCCGCCCAAGGAACGCTTGCCCGGACGTCGGGCCACCGTCGTGGGCTGGGGCACCACCTACTATGGCGGCAAGGAATCCACCAGCCAGCGGCAGGCGGAGCTGCCCATCTGGCGGAACGAGGACTGTGATCGCAGCTACTTCCAGCCCATCAATGAGAACTTCTTGTGCGCTGGCTACTCCGACGGGGGAGTTGATGCGTGTCAGGTAGGTTACGCTAGAGCCTCGGAGATCTTAGCATACTAACGAGCCTCTTATTATCACAGGGCGACTCTGGCGGCCCACTGATGATGCGCTACGACTCGCACTGGGTGCAACTGGGCGTGGTCTCCTTTGGCAACAAGTGCGGCGAGCCCGGCTATCCAGGTGTCTACACACGGGTCACAGAGTATCTGGACTGGATACGCGATCACACGCGGGACTAGGCGGACGTCTTAGTTGTAACTCTAGCTAGGTTTATGTACGCGCTAGTCTATGTACGTTTAATTCTCTCCTCCTGACGCTGTTTATACTATATTTATGAGCTCCCTCAACAGGCACAATTTGTATACCACATTACGCGTTGTTGTGTATAGCATTTGTTACTTAAATTATTTAATCTTAAACGACAAAATAAAACACGATTTTTGTATAGCTAAATCTAGTGTTTGTCTTATATAAAATCTATGGATTAATACACATATAATGTAAAATATCTTCAGCTCAAATATGTTCCACAGAATAACCAGTTTTAGTTTATTGCTAGTATTTCACAATTTCGTGTATATAAAAGATATAAGCGTACGCTTAGTTTCTTGTAAATATTTTGAAAACGAAACGCTCATATTTGGAAACATTAGCTCGATAATTTTTGTTATTCATTCTGAAATCGTATTCCGCAAACTTGGCTCTAGGCGCATAGTAAATAAACAAAAACAGCTGTGACTAATGCTGCAGATGGTAGAGGAGGGATATTTGGGGCAAGTTCAATCGCTCGTAAAATTCGTATTCAGTTATCGCAAAGTTCTCACAGCTGTCGGACGCGTCAGCGATTTGTTTTGTGCTTTTGCCGGCAGTGTGCGCGTTTTTTTGTTTTTTTTTTGTTTGATGATTTCTCAATGAAATTTGTAAAAGTTTAACGATAAGAATATTGGGCTCCTGTATTGAGATAAACGGGAAGCGGCAGCTTCAAAAATTATTTGTTTATAACGCTGATAAGCAAAGTTGTGTTTGGTTTTTGGTATTGTCGGCAGTGTGTTAGCAAAAAGCTTTCACGTTTTGTTTGTAGAAAGCTTTCTGTGCATAAAACGCGTGGTAAGTCAGTATTTCTCACTTAAAAAAGTTCTCTCTTACAAATCGGAAGAGCTGCGTAAGAGAGCAAGAGTGAGCTAGCAAACGTCTGCTTTGCACTCTCTATTGCTCTCTATCTCTATTTCTTTTTGCATGGGTCAGGAAAGGTCATGAATAAATTAAAATAAATAGTAACAGAAAATGGAAAAAAGGCTTTTTTACTTCATAATTAATTAATAAACAATCACACGACCATTTTAGCAACTGTAAAATTGTATTCAATATTAATTACATTCAATATAATAACATGACTAGCAGCTGTTTTACCAAGAAGCTTTAAGCTTTTGTACATGCTGCTATTGTAATCATATGTTTAGCATGGCAATGTTTTATGCTACTGTTAAGTATCTGTAAAGCTTTTTGAAGCGATTTTTTAGCGTTTTGCTTGCGTTTTTTCGGTGGGTAGTTGCATGGGATAATTGATATTTGAGTAAAATTTTGATTAAAATATAAAAAATAATAATAATGGCTTAAGCGAAAAACTTTTAAATATTGAATTTTAATTTTTTAAACTTAAAAAAGACTTGTTCCCGCCCGGGTTCGAACCGGGGACCTTGTGCGTGTGAAGCACACGTGATAACCGCTACACTACGGAAACAGCTGACGGCGATCGATTTAGAGCAATTCAAGATTAGCAACAAGCCCAATTTCAAATTTTTGAACAAGTAAACTTTTTCTAAAATAATTATGTGCTTAAAAAATACAGTAAATTAAATTCACTAGCACGAAACTTGTGTGTCAAAAAAATGCTTGTATTTGTTCCCGCCCGGGTTCGAACCGGGGACCTTGTGCGTGTGAAGCACACGTGATAACCGCTACACTACGGAAACAACTGGCGATCCGTTTGCCTAATACAGTCTATGATAGGACGGCGACACATTGGCAGCGGGGCAAATAATTGTATCACTGTGGCCAATCTATAGATGTTCCTAACTGCGGAGTTTGGCACACTCGTGGCACACCCACAGTTAATTGGCAACTCGCCAAACGGCCCACTTTCAATGGCTGCTCAATTGGCACCGAGGGCACACGAAGCATTCGAGGCATTCGCTGAAGTTGAGAAATGCCTGAAACATGCACACAGATTACCAAGTCAAGTTCCAACAAGTACAATCCCACCCAACCCGCACAGCCCCCCAGCCACCCCGTTACGGCACACCTTTAAATAAATTTTGCCCATGCTGATCCTTAATTAAAATTCCTATTGTCTGTGCTGGCCTGCATAGATTTTGCCATTCCCCTCGCCAGCTTATCGCCTGCCCCTGGCACACAATTAATATGCAGGCCAAGAACGCTCTCTAACTGCTCGCACTCGTTATAATTACGCATTTAAATTGGCACAAAGGTTCGGCCAAGAGAATGGGGATGGCAATGGGAAAGGGGATAAAGCGACGATGGAGACAGAGTCCAGGCCAGGGATATTCTAGCCGTGGATGTGAATGTTGAACGTGCTATTGTTGTTGTTGCGATACCTTAATAACTGAGAGTATTATAAATTTATGGCCTAAATAGTGCATGCTGTATATTATTTATTGTAGACTATAGTACAAATATCATTACATTTTTAAATTCAAATATTAATTTTAATATATTATTATCAGCCTTTAACTATTCATTACAATTTATTTCCACCTATTATTTTTTGTTAGTTTTCCTATAAATATTAAATTAAAACTGCAAATATTAGATTATCATGTCAAATTACTATTATCTAATCAGAGTTTAGAGATTAGCAATGGAATTTCACGGGTAACATTCATGTGCCTTGAGCCATGGCAAAGGTATTTAATCTTCGGCAATCCAGAGATAACTTCAGATTCTTGTTGTTGTTGCTGTTGCTGCTGCTATGACTGTGTGGCATGGCCCCATAAATTTGGGTCAATGGGAAAAATGTCAGAATTGAGTAATTACAACATAATTTTCAATTTTGCAGTTTACGTTGTAAATTAATTTGCGGTCGACATTTGCAAAGCGGACTGAGACCACCGCCACCACAGGCGCGCATTGTTTGGTACGGCTTCTGGACTGCGCCTATAAGCAATCCCAATCCCAGTCCCCTACCCCAACGCTCAGCCCCCAGCCCCCAGCCCCCAGCTGCCAGCCCCGCCCTCGAGTACTGCCAGTCGCAGTCGACTCGAGTCTATGCTGATGAGGCACACAATCGTGACTGGGCGCGGCTTCCAGGGGGGCTTTGTTGGGGTCAGAGCAATTATAGCAACAATTAAGGGGCAGCTGGCGTGGATTTGTGTGCGTGGGTGTAAGTGTGTGTGTATGTGTGTGTGTGAGGGGGTCGAGCGCGTCATTTGTTGTGCATAATTAATTTGCAGTTATTTTGCACGTTTCTTTGTTTGTTGTAATCGCAGCGAGGGTCGAGGGGGGTTGGGCAAAAACTGTTTACGATTTTACAGTCCAGCGCGTTCTAATTGAAAAAAGACAAGCCAGTGTCAACGACACATGGGAAGCAGCAGCACCAGCTGGGGGCGTGGCAAGGGGCTCTAGTCAACAGCTGTGAGCAAGAATCAGGAGTGGGAGCTGGCGCGGCGTAGCCCGGGCTGGCCTGGCTTACATAGGATGCAATAAAAAATTGACCCGAAAATGTGTAACAAATGCTGTGACATATTTTCAGCAAACGATAACCCACACTCACATACGCACACACACACACAGACATACACAAACATACAGCAAATACCCCGTTAGCCGCTGCCAATGATCCTGAAAAGGAATGAACGGAAAAGCGACTCGCAAAGGGTGTTTCAAATGGGGCGTAGTTTGTAGCTAGGGGCAGCTTTGAAGTCAAGGGGCTGTAGGGCTGTGTGTGTGTGTGTGTGTGTCTGTGTGTAGTGAAAATCGGTTGCGGGCAACATTTGTTTTGGGCTACAGCACAGCAAATGTGCAAAAATGAATATCAGGAAAAAAGCAAGAAAAACAAAAACAAAAGCAAAAAAAAAAAAAGAATAAAATAAAGTCAGGCAAATGGCGAAAATCTGTAACTGTAACTGCAACATGGCATGAACTTAATCTGCTGCCGATTGTTGTTGTTGTTATTGTTGGTGTTTGTGTTGTTGTTGTTGTTGTTGCCAAGGGTTTGTTGCTCAATTTGTTGGCCGTGCATGGCGGCAGCAGCTACTTTTAGTAGCAGCGTGTTTATGGATGGGAGGGAGGTAGAGAGGGGAGGTTGAAGGGAACCAATCCGAACCAAATACTGCCGCATTTTCAATATTGCGGCAACAATTTTCATCGTTGTTTGTATTTGCGAGCTGTGTAATAATGAAAGCAACGATTTGGGCGTGTAACAGTCACGCGCTCACTCCTGCTCTCAATTCGCCCTTTTTGCATGGGTTTTGCGGATTGAGGCTTGCGGATTGCGGGCTGCGGGTTACGGTTCACGGGACGGCTGGGAGGTCAGCTCTCTATCCACTCGACTCGACTCGACTTGCCTCGACTCGGCACGGGGTGTTCATTTAATTGAAAACAACGCGACGGCACTTAAAGTGAAACCGAAAACAGATGGAAACGAAAAACTTACAATAATTGCTTGGAAGGCGCTTTAATCGACTTGGGGCTGTTGCCCAGCTGCAAAGTTGAAATTCGCTAAACTTGGGGGTCCCAGAGCAACAGGAACAGCAACAGCTACAGCGGCTAAAGTTCAACCCGAAACTCAAGTGTGCAGCTAATGAATTCTTTATAGAGCTTCGTATCAAAATTATTGAGCCATTGCCTTAATTAACAGCGCATTAAAACAAAGAGAAACTTGAGAACGACTCGGAAAGATATTTGATTTTTATTTTCTTGTTTTTTTACTGTGTAACACATTGTTTGCTAAGCGTAAGCTATGCGTATATATTTAAAAAATTTATTCACAAAGGATCATTGAGATGGAAGTTAAATTAAAATACATTCCATTCAATGCAGTTTCTGTTGAGCTTGATGTCCTTTTATATCCAAAATGACTTTTAAGAAGCAGTTGAGGCTGAAAGAGAAAAAAGTAAAAATTAAAAAAAAAAAAAATGTTTTAGAAATTGATGTGGAGTTATCAATTAGTAGATTTTATAGATAGACAGATGGGTGGATTTATTTCCTCGTTGATATAGCATCTCAACCAAGTATTTCCTCTTAGAATTTCCTTTACAAATTTCCTCTAAGTATTTCTTCTAAGTATTTCTTCTAAGTATTTCCTTAAGTATTTGCTCTACGTATTTCGTGCAAGTATTTTAACAAGTATTTCCTCCAAGTAATTCTCCAAGTATTTCTTCCAAGTATTTCCCCCAAGTCTCTAATGCTTCGCTAAGCGATCATTAAATATTTGCACTCACCTCACTTTATTTTGCTGCACTTCACTTTACTGCACGACTCACCTTACACCAGCTCTGGAACGACTGAAGAAATGCTGCAGCTGCTGCTCTTTATATAGGGCGACTTTTACTCAAACACGAAGTAGCGCTCAAATGTTGGGCCCGACGACAGGTAGAGATCGTGTCAGTTGAGCTTTAAGTGAGCAACGAGAGCACTCTCTGCGGCTTCGATTTACTTAAATATAAATACCGAGCTACCGAGCTACCGAGCAACTGAAACGATCTTCCTTTACTTTTGTTGGGCAGACAGGGTGACTGACTTTGAAATTGACAGGGAGAGAAAGAGATAGATATACAGACAGACATACGAACAGATATATAGACAAACAAACAGGCATTCTTAAATCTGATTACCATTAATATATATGCTTGATAAGGCTAAATGTTTGTATGCCAAATTGCTTAGGTATACAAATATTTATTATTATTAAATGTAGACAGCAGTTTCTTCTACTTTCTAGTTCTCTTAGGAACGAGGACTTTTGCATAGTCTGCTTCTATTTCTGGCTATTCTATTCCTAGAAATTTCTTATTATCGAATGCCTGAGAAATGCGTTATATCTTGTCTTATATTTATTTAATTTTAAATCCATAAATTTAGTATCTTCACAATGGAATTTGATTGTGGTTTGGTTTGTGGAACCAATTAGAATAAAGTATTCGAAATGTATGCTCGGTTGTTCATAGGCAATGTGAGTTTCCTGCCAGCCTCGATGCACAGGCATAGCGTATGAGCTGAGTTTGTTGGATTCGAAGCCAACATGCAAATGCCAAATGGCACGAGGCGAAGCGAAAACAGAGCCGCCATAGCAACCAGATTGAAATAAGTAACGGGAAATGTCAATGCGGCGGCAGCCGGATTGAAGATTATACTGAATCGAGTCACTTAAAGCCGCAATGGGCATTTTAATGATGTGGTGCGTCCCATTCGAGCAGAGAGCAGATAAAGCGCAGGCGCTGTCATATGAATCTCAGCATTTCACAATATTAAATGAAGATTCGGCAAGCCTGTGGGACTCGGGTGGAGGTAATCAGATCCCTCAACTAAAATGTTTCTGCATTTACAATCAATTGAAATGCGAGGCGAGCGTGTGCTAAAGAGCTGCTGTTGATGTTTTATAACTGTAATCGGATATTTTTGCTTGTTGCAATTGGCGGCGCCTTTGCCTTGTGCAACAGACGCCTACGCAGCGACCTTTACGCGTGAATGCGTGTGTGTGCGTGTGTGTGTGTGTGTGTGAGTGAGTGGGTGGGATTTGTGTAACTATGGCTGTGTGTGTGTGACGCCCCTCTGTTGCATGCCCTATGTTATCTCTCAGCATGTGTATGTGCGTGTATGCACAAGTCTATGTGTGTGTAAGTGTGTGTGTGTGTGTGTGTGCATAGCCCGTTTGTAAACAAACAGCATACAAGGCCAGGGCAAGTGGACATGCCAAACAGACGCCGCCCATGGTTGCTCCGCACTGGACAAACAGGACGACCAGCGGCGATTGCAACTGAGCTCGCTTAAACGCATGCCGTTCGTTGTTGCGTTATGGACGGACAGGACCCAGCCAAGAGTACAGAATGAGGGTATTTTGCCAATCCGATGTTTACTCTCTCTCTTTCGCTCTTTGTCTCTATGTCCCTCTCTCTCTGTCTGGCTGTGTTTGGCTGCCACTTTCTCTTTCTCTCTCTGTGCGCTCGCAGCACAAAACCAATAAGTCAAAAGACCAAAAAGGCTTAACGGACTATAAAAAGCAAAAGGCAACACGAAAGAAACTCAGCACAAAATTACAACGATTGCAAAACGAGTAAGAAGAAAAAAATGTATATCAGAGAGCGTAGAAGAAATAACCAGATTGGCGAAAAAAAAAAACGAGTTATGCAGAGGCAAAGCTTGTATACTCTATAAAAATATATATGGAATTTCACAGGAGGCGAGAGATGATGATGATGATAATGTTGATAATGATGATGAAGATGATGATGATTATTATCATCATATTCATTATGATATATTCATATTCAGTATGATATATACAATTATGAATCCATATTTAACTTCATCCATAAAAATCTAAGGATTTACGTATACTTAATATTTTTAAAAATTATTATAAAGTATATTCTTTATTAACTAAAAGGCTATTTAACCCGTAGATATACATATATAAATACTTTAACTATATTTCAAGTCAGTTTTTATAAATGACTAAACTTGATTGAACTCAAGCCACAAGCTAGAATTCTATTTAAAGATAGTCTCAGTTTGCGCCACTCCCTATATATAAATTTGATGATATTTGCAGCTATTTCAGCGTACGCTATATATACTTGACTAGCTTTATTGAAATGCCATAAAACCTGTCGAAAGGGTATCGATGGCCATAACAACAACACGTGCTGTTGTTGACTGTTTTGTGCTGTGATTGCCGTATGGAGGAGTCTAGGATCTATGAGCTGCTGTTGTTGCCCGAGCAGCTCGTCCAGCGACCCATTTGTGCCAAGTGTGTGACAATAAAATGTTTACTGATAGGCAACAACAACAACAACAGCAACAACAACTACTAGAGTAAGCCCGGCCAAGCAATTGAATGTGGCACAAACTGCTTGCCGGATGGCTGGCAATGTCTCACTGTGTTTGGTGCGTGGGCGGGTGGCTCGGTGGCTCAGTGGCACAGTGGCTCTGTGGCTGTGTGGCTGTGTGGCTCGGTGGATGGGTGCGCCTGTCGTCTATTAAAAAAGGTTACCAAAGCAAACTAAATGGCAAGCAAAAAGGAAAGCCCGGCGACTATTATAAATAATAAATGCTGACTGGTCAAGCCAGAGAGAGCCGAGAGCCTTCGAGTTGGTGGAGTGAAGTAGCCCTAACCCACTCGGCCCCCGCCTCACCATCTCGCTTATCTACATTCTCATGCTCAGTCCAGGCTCCAGTTCCAGGCCCAAGGCGCAACTTTCGGCGCCGACTGAGCAAAAACAATTTGCTGTGTTGTTTTTCTTCTCTCTTTTTTTTGCTGCTGCTGCTGCTCTTCCTCTTTTTATTTTACCGGCTAACGCGCCCTTGGCTCATAAATCTCAACCAAGAGTGAAATAAAGCTAAACGTACCGTCCAGATACGAGCTACTGGCTTCTGTTGATGCGGGGGGCTTTGGGGCCTAGGCACCTGGCAAATTGATTTGTTGGTTTATTCAGCTACCTATAACCCGCACTCTCCCGGGCCCAGGCACAGTCACGGGGCACCGGGCACCGGGCACCGGGCGACGCCTGTTTGTGTCATAAAATACGACGACAGGATGTTATATGAAGTGTCCTGGCTTGAAATGACATTACGATGAAGTGTAGTCAGGCTGCAGGCATCGCTATAAAGCAATTTACAATTGCACCCAGCTCCCGGAGTTCTTGATCGATTCAATTAGACGGCCAGCCGCCTAATGGCTTTAATTTAAATCAATCAATCAATCAATCTGCCGCTACCGCTGCCGCTGCTGCCGCTGCTGCTGCTGCCGCTGCTGTTGTGGTCCCCAAACTTATTGTTAGTTTAGTTTTAGGCCAGTATTTATCTCTCTTTTTGTTAGCGTTTGCTTCGCTCTCATTTTCGGGCGTCGGCTTATCTAGCCTTCATTTTTATTCGGCTGCTTTGGACTGGCTTAGTTTGAATTGATTGGGACGCCTTGACCCAGAGATGCTGCTCTTGCCGGTTAGTTTAAGGCCGGAGCTTACGCATTTCGGGTCCTTTGTCTTATGGCTAAGCTACTTAATTTATTTGACCCTATTCATGTGGCTCTGCTATGCAAAATTTAAAGCCGTTCCTGAATTGCCAACAAATTGCCAGCAGGCTTTTAGCTGAAAAGGTGAATCCAAACAGAGCATGACCTGCATTTACTGACATCCATTCTAAACAGAACTGAGTTAAGGCTGTGCGTGTGCGTGTGTGTGTGGGTGTGTATCTTTCCATGTTCTAGGAGTCATCATTCACTGGAATTTCTACATTCACATTTCGTAGTTTTTGGCTTGTGTTTGCTCCGAGCTTAAATTTCGGTGAGCTCTTCAGCAATTCTGCATGCATCCGGTGCACTTGTTAAGGAATTATTTCTGCTTTAAATTGCTGCTCGAATTTCAACATGTGACAGCGCATAAATCATTGTTATGCAATGTAGCAAAGGCCCTCATTTATATGTGAAAATACAAGCGCTCATAAATATATATAGATAGCACACTCTACCGTACCTTCGGTAAACAGATAATTTGAGAGAATTTCCTCTTTGGGGCTGTCTGAAATTTGCATGACTTGCTTCTGCTCTGTTTTAAAGGAAAATCTCTTCAGCACATATATTTTTAAATATATTTAGATACTGTTTCCATATATCTAAAACTAATATTGATATTAGCTCAGACAATTATTAAAGACAAAATATTAAATTAAGAGGAGCTGATGCATGAATTACTACAGTGCAGTTCGCTAATAAATTAGCCACGAATTTCGGATTAATTGGCATCCAATTGCAATGGCATCTGGCATATTGGCATTGAATGCCTTTCGAAGTGATAGATTATTGAATGCATGTCAAAGTGCTCGGCTAATTGGAAATATGCACAATAGAAAGATGATAGTCTTTTATATGTAATTCAAAGGGTTCTTCGAATCTCTACTGTTGGTTTGCTTGGTTCTGTTGAGAGGGAGATTTGTGAAACATTCGGCATTGCATGACCTGCATCTATGCAACGGTGTGGCGGCTCGTTTGCTGCCATTTGCTTGCAATCTTTCAATAATTCATGATGCAATCAATAACGTAAACTAACAACACATGCAGCTGGCCAGGTGAGGACAGGCGAGGACAGAGGAGGACAGGCGCAGGCCAGGGCAGGGCCGTGGTGGGAGCCAAGGGCTGATTGAGTTAGGAGCTGGCTGCAGTTACCATTCTTAACCGTATGCTGACTGGCATTTCGTTTACATTTAGCTACGATTCGTTTCACCTGCATATTTTGCCAATAAATTGTGCCGACTGGCTGTGCGCCTTGCTCGATTCCTGCCAGCCGGCTTTATCCTAACTGCCATCGAATGGTTTCGATATATGCGTGCTCGTTTCTCTCTGTGTGCGATATCAAAATGCCAGAGTTCAATGTGCAATTTAAATGCAACACAGTGCGATTGGCCCAGTGCAGGTGCAACGATTGCCGGAGCAAATACAGCAAAAATTGAGGCGGAGGAGGAGGAGGAGGAGGTGAAGGAGAAGAAGAAGAAAAAGCTAACAAATGCACACAATTTATATTTAAATGTGCTGCAATTTGCTGCAGCTGCGCGAAGGATGGGGGCATTTGGCATTGCCTGCGGCAATTTTTAATTGGCAAATAAAAATGTGCAGCCAGCGAGAAATGTTTGCATATGAATTGGCCCAGCGAGCTGCAAATTGAAAATTTATTGTGAAAAATCAACGGAACGCCAAAAAGTATGCTGATCATAGAGAAAACCCACACACACACATACATATACATATGTACACACCCACATACTCACACATCCACACACTCCCACACACAGGAAGCATCGATTATTCAAAACATCCGCAATTGCGAGCGCTTATCAACAATAGCGCCATCTAGCGACAGACAGGCGCAGTTTGTCAAAATCATTTCTAGTTTCGGTTGCCCTCCTCTTTTTTTCTCTCTTTTGTGCGTGTGTGTGTGTGCTGCACAGTGTGTTAAGGCTTAGTGTCTATTGTCACACACACTTATCCACACACTCGCACACTCGCACACACACGCACACATACCCGCTTCATTCATATGCATGACGATGTGTCCATTTCTGTGGCTTGTCATTAATGCATAAAAAATGCTAATGGGGCCAACGTTTATGGCGTTGCTTTTGGCTAAAGCCAAAAAGAAAAAAAGGTGTAAACTGCTGTTGGCTCTCGTTGTTGCTCCCGTTGTTGGTATTGGGGCAAATGTGTTGTCGTAATGCCTTTTAAATGAAGTTGTGCGCCGTTTGCCATTTGAAGTTTCCCTTTTTATTATTATTTTGGACTCTTTTGCACCGTTTGCACTGATGGCCGCAACAAACACACACTCACACACACACACAGAGTCATTCAAACTGCGGCCCAAATTGACTTGAGGGTATAATCTGCACTGGCAGATTAGTAGCAAGCATCTTGCTTCTGACTGTTGTAATGCTAAAAGATTTTTATGGCGTAATTCCCTGCGAATTGGCACTTTGACGCTGCTCGTCGCCCATATCTGGACTAATGCCAGGACATGTCGGACTGTTAAGTAAATGTCTTTAATAGCCGGACAGCTGGTACATAGTGATAAGATTGCGTCGATCTAGAAGAGACAACAAATGGGGACCGAGAGAAGGTGATAGGCTGAAGTAGGTGATGGAAGGAGGCAGTGAAAGAGAGAGGGCAAGATAGAGTGACCGAGCGAATGAGAGAGAGAGTGAGAGTGAGAGAGGGAGGGAGGGAGCAAGAGAGTGTGAGAGAGAAGGAAAAATGAATGATGTCAGATAATACATATATACATAAGCATATATATTTAGATAGAGAACATACTTTGATGCATCGATGATAGAGAATCATACAAATTGTTGACTGAAATTTATTAAATATTACATAAATATTTAAAGAAAATGTATTTAATTTATGCCAAATTTAAATGAGCTCTTGTTTACTTCAATAATCTACAATATTTAATTAATAATTAATATTTTACATTTTAGACAAATTTTATTATAAATCCTTCTATTTTCTCTTTCATTTATTCATCTGAATAACAATTTTTTAGCTTTCAAAAAAATCTTAAAAATGGGTTAACATATAATAAAAAATTTCTTGTTAAGTAAATGTATGGTTTTTAAAAAATTATATATTTTATTTTTTTTTGGATAACTATTTTTTTTATTAAGAACAATGAATTTATAATAATAATTTGCTTGTAAATCCAATATAGTAATATCAACTTAACAGAATCATAATATCCATAAATTCTCTCGGTACATTAAAAATCATTAAAAAAGTACATAAAATATATAAAAATGTCAGTTATATGTGCGAGCTAATTGGTTGGCCATTTATTATGCGTATCTTTAAAATTAATGAATTATTAGACAATCATGTCGTTTACAGGGTGCGGGTGGCTGTATCTGAAATGCAACACATCGTAACGTTTAATGGGGCTCTAAAACCCCAGCATGTTAACCATTTCATTAGGTCTTTTTGTCGCTCTTCCGTTTAGTACACGTTTTATGCGACACCATTTTAATGTCATGTTGACGTGTGCCCAGGCCCAGACGCAACTCCCAACGGGGCGCCGAATGAAAAGGTCGCCCCTGAATGGGCGATATTCAATTTACCTGTTCGTGCCAAAACGAAGCCTTTCGCAGGCCGCTCTCATTTTGAGCACTTGACCAACCCCCTCTCCCCGCTAGTCAGTTGGAGCTGTATCTTTATCTTTATTTTCATCTCCATCTTTATCTGTAGCAATATCTGCAGCACCGTCTTTATCTAGACGCGCACCACTGTAGCCCAGCAAGCGGCAGCACAATACAAAACAGATCACCATAGGCCAACAGGAACAACAAATGGCAAACAAAGCTATTGCTGCATGTGCATGCCTCTGTTTACTTTGGTTAGGTGTATGAGTGTGTGTGCGAGTGTGTCTGCCTTTGAGAGCGCGCGTGTGTGTCTGTTTGCTTTAGTGTTATCTGTGCGTCAGCATCAGCGGCGCGTAACGCGAACATTTTTCAAAGCTACGCAGCAATAACCAACAATATCCCAGGACCCAGATACAGATACAGGATACGGACGATAGCTTCTATCGCATTCCACTTGAGTTGCGTTGAGTACGCGTCGTGCTTCGTGACACGACTCAACCTGACCTTTCCAGCACATGTGTTGAGTCTATTAAGTCAAGCAACATATCTAATAAAATACAATCTAACCAGAGCTTGAAGGAATTTAAATGAATATATTGTAATATCACTGGAAAATTGTTTAAAATAATGTCGAGTTGGAGAATTGGAATTACTCAAGTTACTCAATATATTAGATGAATTAATAACAGAACCTAACTTATTGTAATATGACTAAGTCACGACTTGATACGATTGACAAATTACGATTGAGCTCATCTCAAATATTTATTATAAGCTTGCCTTAACAAGACCTAGCTACACCCTTACAATAAATTCAACCTGACTTGGAATTCAGAATCAGATGCGATTTCACACAAATTACTCCAAATAAATCACGAGCAGATAACGTCTTGCACGGGTCCATCTCTAATCGCACGCAGTCGCTTTGGTCCAAGCCGCGCCCATAGCGCGTGCAGAATTCGAGTTCATTTTCATGAAGTTTTCGATTTTTTTTTGCCATTTTCAGCGCTGCGCTGAGCACGACGAGGTCACAAGGCCGAGGAGCAAAGGGTAGGGCGTGTGTCAAGCAGGCAGGGCTGCGCAATCGACTGGGGGGTGGGGTAGAGCCCGAGCCAAAGGCTTGGGAAGGAACTGGGAGTGGGACGTGGAGTGGGCGGCAGCTACAGTCAAAATGGCAATTTATCATTTTGTGCTTAAGCGCGCGGCAGGTAAAGAAATGAAATGAAACGAAATGAAACCAAATAAAATGAAATGAAATGAAATGAAGGGCGGCATGTGCGCCACGTATTTTTAGATACTAACAAGTGATAAAAGGCCAGCACGCAGCTGCCAACACACAGACACACACACACACACAGAGATGAGTGACTGACAAACTGAGGTACAGCTCTGACACCTACAGCTAGGCAGGGCATGCGAGGGGCGTTGCGGGGCAGGGCTGCACTGTTAATGGCCAGACCGCAAGGCAAGTGTGTGGAATGTAGCCAAGAGCCAAATGCTATGCCACGGGCTGAGCTGCTGACGTGGCATTCCACGCTGCGTATCCATCAATGTCTGGCCCATGTCGTCCTGAACGGCTGCTCTCCTGTCTGCCGCTGACGTGCCTGCATTAAGCAAGCCCCACAGAACATGGATCCACACAAAAAAAGAAAAACGAACCAAAAAATATGCGAAAATGAAGCAAAGGCTTGCCTAAATTTTCAATTTGCCGAAATTTGAATACGCTTGCAATAGCAAATATATCAAAGTTGCATGCATAGACAATAGTTTTCAGGGTGTGCCGGGTGGGATAGCAGAGCTGGGTAAAAGAGGAATACATGGCCAAACATGGGATAATTGACGTTAGGCGTTCGAAGTTTCTGTCTGAAGAGAGATGAGAGAGAGAGAGAGAGAGAGAGAGAGGGGAATTGGAAATGTTGCATGTAAACACTCTCACTATCATATGCTCCAATATGATGATATATGATATGGTATATGGTGTTTCATTCCATATGATCTTGTTACACTTCACAGAGCAATATACGTCGAACTATGAAAGAGCTTACGTTAGTAAATTACGAAATTTCGGTCTTATTCTCTCTTCAGTATAAATTTGAAGATCCTAAACAGTGTTTCACATAAACACTCTCAATAAAATGTGTTCCATAAATGAGTATAAGACGTTTCATTCCATATGATTTCGTTATACTAGATTGAATAAAACACCTCGAGCACTCTGAGAGCTTATGTTAAGCAACAGAGTAGATTACTGGAATTATTACGAAGTTTCAGTAAGAGAGAAAAATAAATAATGTTTCACAGAAACACTCTCCCATATATGAGAGAAGAGGTTTTCTTCCTATTGTTATGTACACCAATAGAAATTCACTTCATTCGAAGTGTCTAAGCTGAGAGGCTTGAGGCATAGCTATTAGGCTTATCAGCTTAACCATTTGTATATCTTTATATATCTATATATCTCATTTAAATGTAACAAACGTACTGAACATTTCGTTATGCCCACAGT
This sequence comes from Drosophila arizonae, assembly GCF_054131065.1. Taxonomy (NCBI): domain Eukaryota; kingdom Metazoa; phylum Arthropoda; class Insecta; order Diptera; family Drosophilidae; genus Drosophila; species Drosophila arizonae. The sequence goes on along the minus strand of NC_142922.1, from coordinate 18,913,519 downwards.
TAGCGTGTAAGAAGTGAAAAAATTGAAAGGCTTTTATAGGCAGCTGGCTGGGGCGCTGCTCTAACAGAAGCTGCTAAATTTTTTGGCAATTCAATTGATGGCTGGCTTCGCTACGCCCCGCAACTGGCGCTCCCTCAGCCTACACAGCCTAACAAAACTGTGGCACGACCTCGGGGCGTTTGCTTTTAAATGCGCCGTGCCACTTAGTGGATGTTTCCTGCTTCTGCTCCTGCTCCTGCTCCTGCGCCAGTTGGTGCCGCGTGCATTGCGTGGTTTATTAGCTGATCCCACCGGCTTGACAAGCCACTTTTGACGCGCCCCCATCCAGCTGAGCAGGAAGTCTTAGGCGGTAATTTACTTTTCACTGCCCCAACTGGCAAATTATGCAAGACTTTCTGGCTTCAGCCCATCAGCCTTCAGACTTCAGCCTTCAGTTTTCACCGCTTACCGTTCACCGCGTTCGGCGTTCAACCATCAGCGCTTAGCTGTCCGCCTTCCGCCATCCGCCTTCCGCCTTCCGCTTCGCTTTCTGTGAGTTACAGCTTATGCGACAGCCCTGATGAAGAACCACTAAAATTCTTCAAAAGATTCGCAGCCATGATTTTTGTTTATGGCTGACTTGATGACACGCCGCTTGGAGTGATTACATAGAGGAAAGGAAATAAATGGCGTTCGGGGCTAGTTTCTGAAATTCGTTTGCCTTGATTTCGGTTTGCCATGTAAATAGTTGGTTCGTGCTCCTCATTTGCATTGATTTAAGCTGCGAGGGCTTTGTTAAGATCTGCTAAGACTCTGACTCAAGTCTGTCGAAGCTTGGCTTAAGATTTCTATCAAAAGTTCTCTTTGAATTTAGTTTAGATCTAATTTTAATTTAATACATATGTAATATAATCTAAAGAAAATATAGAGCTTATCTACCTTGAAAACTCTTGATGTACTACGAATTTTCCACATGTTTAAAAATAGCTCCAATAAGCCTTTTCACCTTCACCTTCAGTTTCAGTTTTAGGGCGGCAATTTCAACTTCTTATAATCTCAAATTCCAGCAGGAAATTCTCTTCTCAAGTTTCACGCATTCTAATTTTTTTTTTTTTTTTTTTGTTTTTTAATTTTCATAATGCGCTTGGCTCTGCGCTGCAATGATTGGCGGAAAGTTGAGCTTAAAGTGTCTTTCGGGTTTCTTATTCCATCAAAGTTTGGAGCTTCAGTCACAGTCAAGCAGTCAGGATTAAGTTCTTCTGGGCTGCCAACTCGGGTCTCACCTTTCGACTGTCTCACCTGGAGCAAACAATTTCGACACGTGCGGGCTTCATTATTTGCCAAAATTGTCAAAGTTTTTTGCCGTTTGATGCGGGCGAGGCCAAGTGTGAGGGGCAATGACGAATCAGAGTTGGGGCTAAATGCTTTCATTTTTATGATGCTTTTTATTTAGTCAATGACTTTGACGTCGACAACTTTAATCGAAAACAATTGGAGGCTCCGCCCAAAAGAGCACAGCAACAACAAATATAAATAAATATGTGCTGGCGTCGCTGAGGGCCTGGTAAGGTGAGCATTTCAGTTTGCGTTTGCGTTTGCGTTTTGCTTAATGCCGCGTAAATTGTTTTGGCAGCAAAAGTTTTGCGCATTTCGCGTTATCCTCCATTTACATATTAACCCCCCCGCCCGGGCACTGCGGGCCATTGCCTAAAAATAGTTTTCAATTAGTGTTGTGGCGCCTGGAAACTCAATCCCTGCCTCCCCGACCTCCCCCGCATCCATCCATTACCTTGGGGAGTTGTACTTAAGTTTATTTGGGCGAAACTTTTGTTTAGCTCAGCGCAAATTATGCGCATTTTTATTGTAGCACAAGGCGAACAGCAGAAAGACCACACACACACACACACACACACACATGCACAGCGGCCCTTAAAATTGTTTGTTATTTGTTATTTGTTTATCTGCGGCCAAGTTTCCAGTATATTAAAGTACAAAAGCCAGAGAGTGGAGCGCAGAATCTTAACTGAGTAATCATTTATGGGTTTTATGTGGCTGCTGGGCCTTTACAGATTTTTACTGCTGATTCATGCGGCTAGCAAAACCAGCTGGAAGGGGGGGGGGGGGGGGGGGGGTTTAGTGTAAGGAGTGGCTAGAAGGGGTCTTGGGCTCATAGGTCAGGGATTGGTTTCTATGCGTTGGCATAAATCATGACCAGGCTCCATTGCCGGCCACATTTGCTGTGCCATATTTTTATTTTATTAGACCTTTTCCACCTATATTCATATACATATATATATCATATACATATACATATATTTATATATATATATACGTGTATATTCTCATGTGAATGACTGCTGCAGTCGCTGTGCCCACATATTGTGCATAAATCTTTAATATTAAGTAAACATCCATATAAATTTAAATTTATTGCTCGCTGCGCATTAGCCCGTATATGTCGGCACAACATGCACAATGCTCGGCTTAGAGCCGGCCTCTATGCCTGCTGCTTGGCGACGACGGCGACGGCGACTTTAAGTTGAATGGAAATCTATGGCTTTATGGCTTATATACTTTGGTTCTGGCTGCAGAGCTCCCGGCGATTGCGGACCACAAATCCCACTTGTTAACGGGGCAGCAGGCAGCAGAATGAAGGATTATGCTGCTTCTAGCTGCGGCTCAGGTTAGAGTTAAAACGCTAGACTGAACGGGACATTATTTATATTCATTTTTGAATAAACATTGATAATCATATTTCTATTGTTATTGCCATTATCATATGTTATCAAAAATAAAAAATAAATAAAAATATTTTATGTATAATTTGTCAGGCTGTCAATCGATCACATGTGATGGATCTGCCATCATTGAGGGCCTTATATCGTCAACCTTCAAGGTGTAGCTTTGACTGAGCACCGTTCTCTCACTTTCTTCGATCAAATATAATTATCAACATTACTGTTATTATTATCATTATTATCTTTAGCTGTGGTATCATAAAAATTTTGGCATTAATATGATTGTCATTATCATTCTCATTATCTTTCGTAAACTACAGTAGAGTCCGGTTATATCGACTCCGTCCCTACGGTTATTGCGACGAGAATTCTGATCCAAAGATAAATTTATATAAGTATAGCGTCTTCCGCGTATAACGAGGGTGCGTCTACGTATATAATCTTAATTTCTTAAGAAATCCGTACCCTAAACTAATGAGTTCCCTCAATATCCGCGTAGCTAAATAGCGAGCTACATACAGTTAATAATTGCCAAGTTGTTAGCTAGCAAAATGCTCATTGTCATTCCTCACAGACCATATGAGAAGTTGGGGCTTGGGCAACGAAGAAGAAGAAGAAGTAGTTGTAGCTGAAAGACCCTCAAAATGTCAACAATTGGCCTTGTTAGTTAGAGCTTGATTTCAAGTCGTCGAGTGGAGCCCTCTACGAAAATTTTCTTTTCCTTCAACAAAGCAAAAGGAACATATGCCAATCAAAAGTCGGGCCAAAAAAAAAACACACACACACACACATATGATGTGTGTGTGCGCAACTGTACTTTCGACGCGTTTAAAATCGACTCCGCCACTCGCATACATCGCGACTCGCACAGTTCGTTGGCAATTGCAGTGGATTCACCCGCATTTCTTGTTTTTTTTTTTATACCCTGAACCCATTGAAAATGGGAAATCAGGGTATAATGGTTTTGTGAAAAAGTATGTAACGGGCAGAAGGAGGCGTGGCAGACCCCACAAAGTATATATATTCTTGATCAGCGTGACGATCTAAGTCGATATAGCCCTGTCCGTCTGTCCGTCCGTCCGTCCGTCCGTCCGTATGAGTGCGTCGATCTCAGAAGTTATAAGAGCTAGAGAGCTGAAATTTGGCATGCATACTCGTGTGTACCATACGCAGTACGAGTTTGCTTTATTTTTTCGATAAATCGTCCGATAACTTTTTTATCGAGAATAATCGAAAAATTGATTTTGTTTTTTTTAGCCTAATTTGAACACTTTTAAACCTGGAGTCTTCAAATTTGTGTTGTATATAAAGTTAATAGATACAAAGATTTTGTAACTTACAGATTTTGGATACCACGCCCCCTTCTCCATCAATTTGTAAAAAACGCATTTCAAGTACTAGAGACTTGTGCTTTGGAATGTACACACATATTTACCATATGATTACCCTCTGAAAGTTTCATTAAGATCATATGTTTACAAAAGAAATTATTCGACAAATAAATTCTCATAATATTGCCCACACTGCAGCGCAGCCCAAGCGCAGTCGCTGCTTACTGCGCAGTTAGCAGAGCGCAGGCTTATGCGTGCGTGTGGATGCATGTGTATGTATGTGTGCATAAAAGAAGTGCAGAATGATTAGAATATCAGCTTAGAGGGTTCAGGGTATCTCCTAGTCGAGCAGTCTCGACTAGAGTCTTCTTACTTGTTTTTTTTTCGTTTTTTTCCTGTTTTGATGGTTACGAGTTGGAAACTTTGGTGCAGCTTTTGGCATTTTGTTGTGGCAACTGCTGCAAAGGCGTTTTCACATTTTCACATTTTCACAACAAAAGCAACAGCAATAACAGCAGCAACAACAACATTCACTAAAGGCTTACAAAATGCGCAGTTTTTGATTAGGAAAAAGGCCGCCAGGTAATCGCTGCGGGCGCAGCCACAAAAGCCGCTCTCGCTTGGCTGGCTCCGAGTGGCAATGGGTGGGGCGTGAAATCAAATAAATAAAATAAACCACAAGATGACGTCGTCGTCATGACAATGCGAACGGTGCGGGTGGTGCGGGTGGTGCGGGCGTTGTTTTGTTTATTCGATAAATCTATTGCAAGGCGAGTATCGGAACGGGCCGCGGCCGGTGGCTCAGTAACTGGCGGGCGTCCAAACTGAGCGGGTAAGCCGGGTAACCACCAGACACTAGTATTAACGGCACTGCTCAGTGGGCGTGGCATATGTGTGTGTGTGTGTGTGTGTGAGAGTGTGTGTGCCTACTGGCGTTATTATTGATGGTTTCACTTTAACTTGCAGTTGGCTTCGTCTCCGTGCTTCATTAAGTGGCAAGTTCAGAGAGGCCGCACGTCGAGCGCTCTAGTTGTTTGCTGCTTGGACACGTTAGCAACGTTGTCACAGTTATGGATTCACCAACACCGCCAATTGTCATCGACGATTCGAGCGGTTCAGCAATGGACGCCTGCTTCACGGCATTCGACAAGGATGGGTGCGTATCGAACAGACAGAGGACAGACGGACAAACAAAAAAATTTTAAAAATAAAAAAAAAATTTTAAAAATAAATATAAAAAATAAGTAAATATAAAATATATAATTATAAATTTTAAAAATAAAAAAAAAATTTTAAAAATAAATATAAAAAATAAGTAAATATAAAATATATAATTATAAAATGTGATGAAATACTGAAAATGTAAAAAATAAGAAAAATTTTAATTTATACAAAAATGTATATGTATATGAAAAATGTATATAAACTAAAAAATAAAATACGTCAATAATATTAATTCAGAACACGCATTGGAAAATGGCTTAACACATTTTACATATTTATTGACTAATTTCATTATTAATATAATACAATTCACGTGCCGCATGTAAAAGCATTCGAATAATTATTTAATGCACTTTAATTAACTTAAAAACAAACAGTTAAATTGCATCAAATTGCATAAAGTTGTGAAATATTATTAATTGTGATAAGCACATGCAATATTTTTCTTAATAATAATTCTCTTTGTACACCCTGTGGACAGAGCCGACTGCGAAATGGGCATATTGCGATTAAATTAATTAAGCGAAACTCCGCATGAATATTTATTTGCATTCAATATTCACTGCTTGCATTCACATATTCACATATTCATTTAAAGATAATTGAATAATACACAGCATTCAAAAACTGTGGCCAGACTAAAAATTTTATTTAATTATTGATACTTAAATGCTATGAAACGAACATATAGTGGATCTGTAGACAAGTCAAGATATAATAATACAGCGAATTGGAATTGAATTGGCATTAAGTGCCCATTTGGGCTTGGTCAATAGTAAAATAATTCTTGATAAAAGCATTGAACAAACAGGAAAAATGTGAATCATGAAAATAAATAAATAAAATCAAGTGAATTACCAGCATCAACAAGGGCCGTGACAGGTATTAATAATTAATTATGAAAAAAATAAAAGAAAATAAATAAAATCGTTCGATTCATTTGAGGGCGAAATCTAAGTTAATTTATGTACGCAAAAGTTGAATAAAAAATTTATGTAAATGTTGCATAAATTAATTCTAATTGACATTTTCAACAGTTTTATGGCGCCATTCATTTTAAGCGCAAATCAATAAACGTAATCGCATTAATTTTACCTTAATTAAACGCAAAACAAATTGAAAGCAGCTGCTGTTGCCGAGGGCGCGCCCCAAAAACTGTGCTATAAATAAGTGAAATCTGAATGGAACTTAAAGCTCGGCTGCCAACTGACAGCCGGCTACAATGACAAACAACCCCAACTGGCAACTAGCAGCGGGCTTATAGAAACATCAGAGGACCTCCGCTCGCCCTCGCCCCCCCTCAAACACTGCCTGACTCAATGTGCTCTCATCTGATTTTGTTACTAGAAACTAAGTTAAGTTTATTTTCCATCTGGCAGCCGTCTCTATCTTGCGCTCTCGTTTATTTTCATGCCTGATTCACCTTTGCTGGCACTCGACTCCCACGCAGCGATGACCGTCTGAATCTGGCTGAGTTTACGCTAATCTGCCGTGCTCTGTTCCGTAATGACAAGGGCCACATCTACGATGTGCCACACGAACGCCTCGAGCAAATATTCGCTGTCTTTGATAAGAACGGCGATGGCTTCATCGATAGGGAGGAGTTTAAATTTTGTTGGAATCAATGGATAAAAACGGTAAGCAAAGCTTTCAGTATATGTATGTATGTATTTGTGTGCTTAAGCCCATCCACCACTGTTATGTGTCTACGTGATAGTGTGTGATTTTGTCTGTGTGTGTGTGTGTGTGGGTGTGTGTGTGGCAAACGTCTCACCACTCAGTGATTCATATCCGGGGACTCATAAAATCATAAAATGTGATAATAAAATATTTGTCAACGTTTTGCTGCGCGGAAGTTGCGTCATAAAAACCCAAACAGACACACGCACGCACACAGACACCCACACACAGACACACACACATAGTAGCCCAATCGAAATTCGCATCCATTCGCAGCGTTTGCAATCAAAGTGACCGACTCCCGGATTGTGGGTGTAATTCAATCCTGATCAGTCCATGTTGGACGGTAAAATGTCGCTTACAGCAAATGTCACACATCAGGTTGGGACTGTCTGCATATGAGGTTATATGCCTTTCAACACATACACACATACACACACACACACACAGATGCAGAGACAGCCTTAACTGAAACTCCTATATCATATCCCTTGCCGTCGTCATCGTCATCATCATCGCACTGTCCTGTCACGAAGCAACAGCGGCGTATGCAAATGTGATAATCTGATGCTGGGACCACACACGCACGCACACACACACCCACACACACACACACACATATATATACATTCACACATATACACTCTCCTCCACGCAAAGTGATAAAAACGCGTGACAAATAAAATGGCACAGCAAATGTGAAGCGGAGCTGCATTCATTTGGTTAGCTGGCTTCTGGCTCCTCGAGTGGCATTGCCCGCATATTAAAATATCAGAAAAAAAATAAATATATATATACATATATATATATATATATATATATATGTATATTCGAATTATTTTATTGTTGTCTACGGCTTGGCGACTTCATTTGCTGCCTGCTTTCTTCTAAATTTGTTTCAGCGTTTGCTCTTTACATTGTTGCCCACAGTAGCTGTCGTAAAGTTGTGTACGTGATGTGAAAATGTTGCGACTCTTTAAAGCTCCTCAAAAGTCTCCAAGAGCTCTGCACTTCATACATCATGAAGTAAATCACAGTCTTGAAATTAAGTCGAAAATTACGATTTAAATTTGTGGGCCACAAACAATTGGCACAGACTATATATACCTATATATATTTTTTTTTTATTTATTTATATATATATATATTTTGTTTTGTATTTTGAAATTTACGCAAAACAAAAGTTTTTGTTTACGGCGGTATTTTTTGCGGGTTAATGTACTTTTAATATAAATGAGAATTTAATTTGAATTCAAGCCGAAATGCAGAGTGACGAAAAGTTTTTATGTACTAGTATGCAAATTATATTTATATATATTCAGTTACGCTAAAAAGCTGCGTAAATATATACATATATATTTATATGTGTACATATATCGAGGTTCCACGTGATTTTTCTGTGCAAAGCGGAAACTCGCACAAAAAGGGAGTGTGCTTCGGTTGGTGCTTGAACGGAATTCCCTACCTGGAGATTTTGATTCGGATAAGATATCTTTTAATGGAAAATATATATTTAAAGAAAAAAAAAAAAAAAAAAAAAAAATGAAATTGCCAATTGCCATACCAAATATTATCTTATAAACATAAATTTTCTTCAAAATATTATGTTTTATATATCTTAACAACTTCAATTTTCCTTAAAGCAATGAAAATAGTTCTTATTCCCACAGTCTTCATTCATTCGTCCCACATATGTCTTAATTTTTGTATATTATTTTTTCCTCAAACTGCAAAGATTCTGTAAATCCCTTGGGAAATTAGCCATAACCCTAGAAAAGTGATAAAATTTGTTCGTGAATATGTTGGGTTGAATTTTCGCGTAATTTTATAAAGAAAAGTTTTTAAACTTTCCTTGCAAATTGCTTTAATTTATGCATCAAAGTTTTCCGCAATTTTGAAAAGTCAACATGTTTAGGTGAGCTGCTCTTCGGGCAAACTCTCCTCTAGCTATACTTGCATTAGTTTGCTGGCAGAATATTACGTATACGCATGGTAGGTGGCACGCATTGTCTGGCTGGCCTGGCCGCTTGGCTGCCTGTCTGGCTGCCTGCTGTTGAGTGCTGTCCTCGTTTGTCACGCGACAAATTATTCCACAAAAATAATTTCATTTTTGATATGCCATTTAAACGATGATGATTTCGCCACCCTCTCGTGCCAGCCAAATTGTGTAATATTGCATAAAAATTTATTAACGCATATAAAAAAAAAATTGTCCCGGCAGCTGATATAATAATAAAGGGAACACTTAAAAAATGGCAGCCCCCACTCTGCTTCCTTTGGCAACAGTAAATTGTAGGCTTGCCAAAAAAAAAAAAAAAAAAAAAAAAAAAAAAAAAGCAGAAGAAAAGTAAATGACAACAACAACGCCGAGAGCAACAACAATTTCGCCCCATAAAATTGACTTTTGTTTGTATTTCCGCATGAATTGCATAAATGGTAATTTGCAGTTTAATGTTTGTGCCCTGACGAAGAGGGAGTGAGAGAGACAGAGTGAGAGAGGGAATAATAAAACGAAAGTAATGCAAAATGAAAATAAAAACAACAAAAATTGGCAAGCGCGAAATTTGCATAATAAACAAATCAAATGTTGGACGAGACCCGCAAAAACTTAGACGGGCCAAAACTTGCGGCGGGCCCATTTAAATGACATAAACACATAAATAGAACATTTAGCGCCCGTAAATCATTGGCAAATTTATATCGCGGCTTGGAGGTACATTTTACATTTTACAGTTATTCGGCGAGTGTGCGTGTGACTGCGTCCAGCTGGTTATAGAGCGCGTAAACGTTTGAAGTGCGCCGGAAACGGAAACGAGCGCAAATTTATGGAAATAATGTGACTGGCATTCATGCCCGCCCGCCACTCCCAAAAACAATCAACTCAAAGCAAGCCAGGCCAAGGTAGGGCCAAAGGGGCGAATTGAAGGGGGCAGCAGATATTTCAGCAAATTCAATGCAACTGCGTTTACATTTTGATTATATTATTGTGAGATGCGTAATTTATGGGCTTCAAATGCTTTTTAACCAACTGCACAAAAGGTGTGCCTAGTCAGTGTGTGTGTGTGTGTGTGTGCCTTGCCTGTTTGTGCGTAATAGTCCTGGCGCTGTCCTGTGAAGCGTTAAATGCTGCGGTCTCCAACAAGCACTCGCCGCAAGAGGCAGCCAAGCAGCGCTTTTGATGAGGGACAAAGTGCACGAAAATGACCTTTTACACTGAAAGTTTAAGTGCTGGAATTGAAGGCAACAGCAGGGCACAAAAGGACGGCGGCTGCTGGGAAGGAAGCGAGCAGATTGCGGCTTTTGCATTGTACCATAAAGCATGGTTCAGATTAATTAATTGACATGCCGAAATTGCATTTGAAACTTCAAGAATTCCATCCGAAAAGTTCAAAGAACTTTAAACTATTCAGCATAACTTTATAGACTGACTAAGTATCATAGGATTAATTATCTAAGGGAGTATTTCCTAAAGATTCTTCGGGATAAGAATACGTCATTACAAATTTTATAAGTAAATAAAGTTCTACTACTACTACTACTACTACTACTACTACTACTTTTAACTATTACTACTACTAAAAAGAACAGAGGTATATACCCAAATATGTATCATATTTTCGTATATACATATGCTTGGAATGTGAAAAGCACATTTAACTGACCTTTGGTCTTTGTTTACTCATTTGCGAGCTATAAATGTTTATAGGGGGCTACAAAATAACAGTTGATAATACTGAGAATCGCCGAGAAAGGCAGTTGCTAGCTGTTTCATTTTATGTGTGTATGCCATTTCCTCAAACAGTTTTATCTTCATATAATACATTTATTGCCCGGCTGCCACCTGCTCTTAGCCAGAGGCATCGTAAATTGCCAACGGAAACCCACACATATATATAAACACATATATATATATGGGTATATATTTCTAGGCTATGTGCGCTCGCTGGCACATTTGGGAAGCTGTAATATATCATATAAGGCGCGTCATCATATAGTTCATTGAACCCCCAACCACAAAGTGACTCAAAAATCTTCAACAGCTTTAAGTGTCTTACAATGTCTACCGTTAATCTTGGGCTCACTTACTTACACACATACTCACACACATACCCACGCAAACTCGTACATATACCACCACCCACCCACACACACACACACACACACATCCACACACAGTCAGATTGAGCGTGGTCTCGGGTGGTTGAGGTGGGTCGTGCTGCAGCATCGTTTATAATGTCTTCATTTATAGCACAATGTGCCGGCGTATTTTTTATATTTTTTATTATTATTTTTGTGCTCAGTTACGCACCGACACCGAGAAACACGGCCACAGGTTCTAGATGGAAGCGGGCAGAGCTGGCAGTCATAAGGAACACCGCCGCACAGTGAGTGCCAAAAGTCGCCCTACGACTTGTCTGCTCATCGAGCGGAAAATAATATCTTGCTATAAATTTAGCTCCGGTTTTTGCGACGTTGTCGCGTGTCCAGAGAGCTTAATTTTTTCTCATCTCTCTCCGTCTTTTCCTCTCTCACTCACACCCTGTTTTTTTTGGGATTCCCAATCCTCAATCCAGCATCCCAGCAGTTACCGTTACGTCCTCGACTGATGAAAGTTTAACGACCAAAGTTGACACGCTGCGGCGATTATTTAGAAAGTTAATGACTTATAACATACAAAAAGCACCAGCTGCGAGAGAGGGAGACGGAGACAGAGACGGTGACGGAGCGAGACAGCCGGTGCAGGAGAAAGCGAAACAGTTGATTTAGAGGCGCAAGAGTGAGAAAACTGTTGGCAGCTGGGCAGTTTTTGTTTAATTGGATTGGCCAGTTGTCTGACATGAAAAATGCTTTTCCAATAGAAAAAGCTTTCCGGTAGTAGGCATCATTAAATCAAAAGGAGGGAGGGCGAGGGGACAGAGTGAGTGAGAGACAGCCAAGTTGATAGTTAGCTATAAATTATATATACCTTGTGTAAAAAGAGCACAAGTGCAGAAGTGAAACAAAGCGTTTTTCATGTTCTGCAAACAATTAAATATAAATATATATATACGTATATATATATATATATGTTTGCCAATTGCTTATAAAATATGTATGTATGTATGTGTGTCTAAATGCCGAGCATAAATGCATTCTCAGTAGCTTTTTCAGACTCAATTTTATTTGTTCACCATTTAATTAGAGCAGCGAGTCGCAATTGTGTCTTATCTCTTCTCTCTTTGTCCTGTAAGTGTGTCTTGAAATTGTGTCTTATCTCTCTCTCTCTCTCTCTCTCTCTCTCTCTCTCTGTCTGCTAATGTTTTCTTCAGTGCTATGATTATTGCGCTTGGTCGAGGCGACTCTCTTGCTGTGAGCCTTTGTTCTAGCACAATACTGAAAGGCAAAAGATTAAATTGCAGTTGCAGTCTTTTGCTCTGAACTTAAATTTCTGTTTTAATGCAATTAAATGAAACTAATAATAAATGAATATAATCAATATTCACATATAAATTATAGGTAGACGAATTTCATTTATAAGCCTAAGAATATTGAGATTACTATAGAATATTATTTATCAAACAATTAAAGGTTTTTATACCCTGAACCCATTTTCAATGGGAAATCAGGGTATAATGGTTTTGTTGAAATGTATGTAACAGGGAGAAGGAGGCGTGGCAGACCCCACAAAGTATATACATTCTTGATCAGGGCGACGAGCTGAGTTGATTTGGCCCTGTCCGTCTGTCTGTCCGTCTGTCCGTCTGTCCGTCTGTCCGTCCGTCCGTCTGTCCGTCTGTCCGTCTGTCCGTATGTATGAACGCGTCGATTTCAGAAGATATAAGAGCTAGAGACTTCAAATTTTTTTTAAAATGTCCGTAATTACAGCGCGCATATCAAGTTTATCATTAAAATTCGATAACTCATCCCGATCTTTTTTTATCGATAAAAAACCTTATCGAAAACCAGTTATAAAATTATATCTTCTACACCTTTATTGCTAGAGTCTCCAAATTTTTAATGTATGCTTATATGCAATTTATACAATTTCGGTTTTTGTCAAAATTAACCCCCCACCTCTAAATTCACCCCCTCACCATCACTTTTGTAAAAAGCGTATTTCAAATACTAGAGACTTGTGCTTTGGCAATTACATGCATATTCATGTTATAATCATAATCTAAAAGTTTCATGAAGATCTTACGTCCACAAAAAAAGTTATTAAGCAATTAAGTTCTCATAGTAAGCGCACACTGCAGCCCATGCGTGTTTATGCGTGGGTGCTTGTGTGTGTATGTGTTTGTGTATGTGTGTGTGTATGTGTGTGTGTGTATGCGTTTGTGTGTATGCGTTTGTGTGTGTGTATGTGTGTCTGTATGCGTGTGTGTGTATGTGTGCCTGTGTGTGCGTACGTGCCTGTGTGTGTGTGTGTGTGTGTGCGTGTTTCTTCTGTAAGCTGAAAGACGCGAAAAATTATTGAAATATCTATTGCTCCAAGGGTTCAGGGGATCTCGTAGTCGAGCAGTCTCGACTAGAGCTTTCTTACTTGTTCTATTTAAAGCTTAAGCATTTAAAAAAAAAAAATTTAAAACATACACATACAAATAACAATACATTTTCGGCTTAAAAATATTATCTGATATATAAATCCGTTATTTGATACTCAAATACTAACAATAAAAATGTTTTTGCAAGCCACGCAGATTATTGGAATAATTTGTGGAAAAGTTGTACTCTCTTAAGCCGCTTATTGGCACATCAGCTCCAGCGCATTTGTTGTTTTACTTATTTATTTATTTATTATTATTATTTGTACTTTTCGGATGCCTGCAAATGTGTCAAAGTTTTGTAGACGTTTTTCCCGTTGAAGCGTCTAGCTTATTTATAGTTAGTTTGCGCTAGATGCTCGTCTGGGAGTTGGCCAAACAATTTCTGGTCCCAGTCAGCCGCATAAATTGTATAATGTAATTTTGTTGCACACACACACGCAGGCAGACACACAGACATAGACACAGAGCGAAAACCCACAAACTGTCAGCGACAATGTTTCGGGTGCTGTCTAGCCTATGTTGAGGAGTAGCCAAAAAAAAAAAAAAAAAAAAAAAAGAAAGTCATATACATTATATATAGAAAGGGCGAGAGCGCGCGAGTGAAGTATGTGCCAAATGGCAGGCCCAGCCCCGAACTGCCAGAGCCGCCAACTTATGCAACAATTTCAAAACGGAAATTGCTTTAGCACCTGCCTCAAACCCATACATATGTATGTGTGTGTGTGTGTGTGCAAGGGTATGTCTGGGTTTGTGAGTGCGGGTGGGCACGTTTCCCTTTTGGCACATACTTCAATATCACGTTGAATTTCATTCGATTCGTGCGCCTTCGTCTCGTCCTGGCTGTCTGTCGACGTCACCATTTGCCGTACTTATTCCTTTAGCTTGGCAACTTTTTTGGCACACACAGACACAGACACACACATACACTTTGACAGTTTTGTCTGCGGCTCGTGAGGAGCAGCAGCAGCAGCAGTTCTCAACTAAGGGCGAAAAGAGCTCAGCTCTTTGGGTTTTACGGATTTTGAAATTTATTCAGCACTGAAATTGACTCGAAATGTTGCATGGCAGCAGCCAAAAGACTGAAACTTTCGTCAGCCACACATGTCAGCCAAAGCGAGAGAAGAAGACGGAGAGAAATAGAGAGAGAGAGAGAGAGAGAGAGAGAGATTGACAGCGGCAGAAAGAGTGTGTGAGAGAGAGAATGAGCGCTAGGTGTAGCAAAGTTATTTCTATAACTTGTTTCTTTTGTTGCCAACTCTGACAGAATCGGGCTGAAGTGTAATTTGAATTTAAGATTTGCTGTGGTTACCAAAAGGTGCCTTGTCTTGGCCGCACACACACACACACACACAGACCGCAATAGCCTGGCACACGGCAAAGGCATCCTATAGGTGGGGTGTCACATCCACAACATGTCTGTGGGCACCGCACTCCAATGCTCAATAATTAATTTAGCTGTAACATATTTGCCAGCCAAATGAATGAACAGGATTTCGGCCTGCTCTGGGCCCTGGTCCCTGGTCGTTCCCCTCCTCCTGCTCGAAGTTCCTGCTCTGAGCGTTTCTTGGCACTTTAATCAAACATTCATAGTTTCAACTTTAAATTAAACTGTAGCAACAGGCGAGACGGGGGCGCACCAGAGGTGGGAGGTGGGCGGCCATAACAATAAGTGCTCGGGCCAAGGGTCAGTTGTTTGCATTAGCCAGTGCAGGAGCAGGAGCAAAGCTCGGCAACGGAAGGGGACCGTGAGAGGTGCGTGTTAATTTGCCAACTTGCTTTGGCTTTCGATGAGCGAGGGAGGGGGCGGGGGGGTTGGTGGTGAATTGAGGCTCGTCAGCAACAGCTGCGTCAAATGGTTCATAATTGGATGCTGCTCCTCTGATTTCTTGTGGCGACAGCCTCACTTGAGGTGAGCGAGTGAAACTCATGTTCAAATTGTGAACCAAAATTGATGGACGCAGAATTTCGGGGTCAGCTGTGGAAACTCTGACAGGTTGATCCACTATGTATAATTAATTGATGAAACTCAATGAGAGCTGTAAGTGTGAAATGAAAGAGAATTAGATAAATAATACGTCAAGAAAATGCAATATTAATTGTATAAATTTGTGTGAAGGAATATATTAGCTCTTCCCATTATATGATTTAACTTTCTACTACTATAATTGTATTATTATTATAACTATTGTATTATTATATAAATTTGTATTTTCAATTTTAAAGTATTAGTTAGATATTCGATACAAATACAATTACAAAATGAAACATAAATGTTATGTTATTAAGCTCCCTCCATATATACTCGAACGAAATCAATCTGATTGGCGCATATTACGTTGACATTTCTATTTTAAGCCACTCAATACCTTGCGAAGCAGCTCGATTTTGATCCGCTTATGGGCTGCTAAGCCAGTTAGAGCACATTTAATTCCCAGCGTGATATATGCTCGTTCCAGAAATAGCTCACCCACACACACACACATACACACATAGAGAGAGAGAGAGAGAGAGAGATGTGGCAGCAAATTGATACATTAACTACCTTTATCCGGCCATTATCTCTAAGTATGCTAACCGAAAACTATGCTCAAAATACGTCGCATGCTCGACATGCGAAATGTAAATCACTTCCGCAACTATGCGGCACCCGAGCACCGCTGCATCGTTGCACCGCTGCACCACCGCCATGTTTGCAGAGGCACTAATACCAACCACTGGCAGGGCAACAGCCACTGGCAACAGGCGATAAATCATCAACTGCTTAAGCGCTGTCTGCCCCGCACTAGCAGCAACAGCAAGCTAACCTTTCAGCATGGAGCCTCTCTCCATCTCTCGCTCTCGCTCTCTCTCAGTCTCTCTCGCTCTCATCTTCCTTCTGCTCCCACCAAGTCGCACAGCTTCATTTGCGTACCACCTGCTGCTCCTGCTGTGGCGGCTGCGGCTACAACTATGGCTACGGCTACGGTTACGGCTGCGTTTACGGTTACGTCTACGGCTACGGCTGCAACTCACGTTGGCCGCTTTAAAGCATTTAGCTGGATGACATATTTTAAACGCTCTGCCAACAGTTGCAACAGCAACACAAATCAAATCTGGCAACAACAAGCGGTAAATAACAGATATCTAGAGATGGCCAAGCTGAGTGCGCATTCAGCATTCAATAAAACATTCTCCAAGACAAATTAATTGCGAGTGACTAAATCTGTCCCTAAGAATTTTTCAATTTTCAATTATACTAAGAATAATTCAAGAAACCAGCTCGAATATGAATATATATATGAATAAATATAAATATAATATAAAAATAGCCTTCTGCCTTTCAAGTAATATGAAGAGATATACGAGAAAAAAATAACTTCATAGATGAGGGAAAATAATTTATTGCATTACATATATAGAAACATAGAAATCTCATTGATTAATAAATTATAATAATACGAATTTGTATAGCATTAAAAACGTCAGCTTTAATCGTGATTCACGTGTCACGCAATCATCTCTCATTCGCATGGCGCTTGCAACGTGCTGACGCTAATGTGCCACTGCTCCTGCTGCTCCTGCTGTTGCTCTTGACTGTCCTCCCAGTCTCTATTCCTGTTCCATTTTCAGTACTCGCTTCGATTGCGTATGCGTGAGTGTGTGTGTATGTGCGTGTGTCTCTGTGTGTGTGTTTGCGCATAGATCATAATCATTCATAATCAGCGTGCACATAAATAACAAATTAAAAGCGCTTCACTAATTTTAAATATGCTCGAACATAATCAGCTTAGACGACGAACATCGTGCATCAGCACCCGCTCCTGCTCCTGCTGCTGGTCCCGCTCCTGCTGCTGCAGCTACTGATGATGCTTTGCTCTGCGCAGCTCCTGTGCTCTATACTCTATACAGCTGCTGGGCTGACAGTCAAGATAGCAATGGCAGACCTAACGAGCTCTTTGCTCTCATGCGAGCGTTTTTTCGAAAGCTATTTTTTTTTTTTTTTTTTGACTGGCTTTTACTTCATTTAAAACGCATTTATAATGGGCGGCGACAAAAAAGGAAGAGGAGCAGCAGCAGAGGAAAAAAAAAATGAATAAAATGAAGAAACTCATCAGCGCACACACGAGCACACACACACATGTACACACACATATGTATACTACACCCACTAATGCACGTGTATACAAATTTCTTTGTAGCTTTTCATGTTTGTGCTTATGTACTTTGGCCCGACGTCTTTTGTGGTGTCTGCTTCACTTACTTTGGCCATACAATTTTCTTACAATTTTTCGTGGCTGTTCATGTTGCCATCTTAATACCCTATCTTGTTAGGGTATTAGTAAATAGTCATTGAATTGAACAGGCGGTTGCTTAAACATTGATTAGATTGATTGTTGGTTTTCTTTCCCATTATGCAATAATTGCATATATGCAATTATTATCATATCACATATTTAGCTATTGGCGTTCCTAACTCAAAGAATCGTGTCTTTGCTTTGACTGACTTGCTAAGAGAAGGCAGAAATGAGAAATAATTTTTAACATATAATTAACTTAAGATTTCTCTTATAATAAGTTTTTCTCTAAACACCTCAAAATATCTAGTAAGTGAGAGTGTTTCGCATTCGTTAATTATATTTGTAGCGAAATTCGTGTATGCTGTGCTCGCTCTAATTCCATATAACTTATCTCGTTCTCTTTTTCACTCTCTTGGCAGATTGTGCGACCGGTGAACGCGTTTCTCATTGTTGATGTACAAAATGATTTTATAAGTGGTTCCTTGGATATAAGTAATTGCAGTGCACAGCAGCAAGGACATGAGGTGAGACCTGGAGTTGGTGAAGAGAGAAAAGAAAAAAAAAAATATAACGAAGCCAAGACGAAGATAATATTGAAGCTGGCAGTTGTGAGTCGTGGGCTGTGGCCACAGATAGGGCAGCAGCTCAGCTGATAAAACGCAGGCAGGCTGGGCACCGGCAAGCTGGTGCGGGGCTGGCAGGTACGCGGCGACGGAAAGACATAAAACGTAACAAGAAATGAAAATGGAGGCAGCCAAGCGAAGCGCAGGATGAGCCAAAGTCATTGCCGCCAACGAGAGGAACGGCAAGAGAGACAGAGAGAGAGAGAAAGAGAGCCTGACGCTCGGTACTCTGCATGTCAGCCACCATCGAATGATACTGTTGCTCTATATATATATAGCTGTAGCTGTAGCTGTAGCTGTGTGCGTGTGCATAGGCGGAAGCGGATATGCTTTACTTAAGTCGCATCCGCGCTGCGACATACGCCGGATGCCATCGTCAGCGGCAAAGCCAACCAAGTGCCGCATCGGCAGCAGCAGCATCGACATCAGCTCTTGGCTGCCATCTGCCGCAATTGGCTGAGCCGAGGCCACCCGCCCACCGCAGTACGTCCGCCTCGGTGGTGCACTTGTGCTGGCCGGCACTTCACTTACTGCCCTCGCTCGAACATGAAAATTTGTCAAAATTAATAACACACACTTCCGTCGTCGCTTTATGGACTGCTCAGCTGACAGACCGCTCCATCTCCCGCTCCCCCTCCCCCTCCCCCTCCCCGCCTTCTCTTATCTGTTGCGAGCTTATCCAATGACCGCTCTCCTTGCAGATACTGGAGCCCATTAACAAGCTGCTGGACACGGTGGACTTCGATGCGGTCTTCTACTCCCTAGACTGGCATCCCAGCGATCATGTTTCATTTATTGATAATGTCAAAATGCGACCCATGGACGAGTCCTCGGCGGTGAGTGAGAGCCATATACACATACATACATACATATATTCGAATTGTTGATTCATTGGCCAAGCATTTTACCCATGTAAATGGCAGTTTGCATTTTGATATTAAGCAAATGAACGATACATATTGAAATTGAAACCTCAATTACAATTAGTTAGTTAATGTCTTAGGGATTATGATGGTGTCTAGGCTCCAAATTTAATTACAAATGAACGTAACATATATCAGATTATGAAATAGGTTAAAGTGAGAATGTGATAAGTCTATAAAATAGATTAAAGTATAATTATATATATCTATCTGCAGCTCCTTTTCAATTATATGATTTAATTGATTTGATTTGGAAAAAGAGCTATGAAATTGAAATATATTGTATTCCTTCGTACTGTACTGCTAGCATAAAACATTGCCGTAAAATAAAAAAATTTAATTTAAATCAGGGACCTTAACGAGTATAATTTTTATATCAAAAAATTAAAAAATAATAATTTATTTATATTTAAAAAAAAATTATATTTAATTATTAAAATTTCTTTTTATGATTAAAATCAAAAATGATTATTACAGAACAATTTTCATATAAAAATCAAATCATAACTCTTCTTTTTCTTTTTTATTATAAAAATCAATTTTAATAATTAAATATAATTTTCTTTTTTTTTTTTTTAAGTACAAATAAAAGTTTATTGTTTTTTTATACCCTGAACCCATTGAAAATGGGAAATCAGGGTATAATGGTTTTGTGAAAAAGTATGTAACGGGCAGAAGGAGGCGTGGCAGACCCCACAAAGTATATATATTCTTGATCAGCGTGACGAGCTGAGTCGATATAGCCCTGTCCGTCTGTCCGTCCGTCCGTCCGTCCGTCCGTCCGTCCGTCCGTCCGTCCGTCCGTCCGTCCGTCCGTCCGTCCGTCCGTATGAGTGCGTCGATCTCAGAAGTTATAAGAGCTAGAGAGCTGAAATTTGGCATGCATACTCGTGTGTACCATACGCAGTACGAGTTTGCTTTATTTTTTCGATAAATCGTCCGATAACTTTTTTATCGAGAATAATCGAAAAATTGATTTTGTTTTTTTCGCCTAATTTGAACATTTTTAGACGTGGAGTCTTCAAATTTGTGTTGTATATAAAGTTAATCGATACAAAGATTTTGTAATTTACAGATTTTGGATACCACGCCCCCTTCTCCCCCAATTTGTAAAAAACGCATTTCAAGTACTAGAGACTTGTGCTTTGGAATGTACACACATATTTACCATATGATTACACTTTGAAAGTTTCATTAAGATCATATGTTTACAAAAGAAATTATTCGACAAATAAATTCTCATAATATTGCCCACACCGCAGCGCAGCCCAAGCGCAGTCGCTGCTTACTGCGCAGTTAGCAGAGCGCAGGCTTATGCGTGCGTGTGGATGCATGTGTATGTATGTGTGCATAAAAGAAGTGCAGAATGATTAGAATATCAGCTTGGAGGGTTCAGGGTATCTCCTAGTCGAGCAGTCTCGACTAGAGCTTTCTTACTTGTTTGAGTTCGTTCCTCTCTCTTCTTGGGAGTTCTTTTATCCCTCAATTTTTTTTTTATACCCTGAACCCATTGAAAATGGGAAATCAGGGTATAATGGTTTTGTGAAAAAGTATGTAACGGGCAGAAGGAGGCGTGGCAGACCCCACAAAGTATATATATTCTTGATCAGCGTGACGAGCTGAGTCGATATAGCCCTGTCCGTCTGTCCGTCCGTCCGTCCGTCCGTATGAGTGCGTCGATCTCAGAAGTTATAAGAGCTAGAGAGCTGAAATTTGGCATGCATACTCGTGTGTACCATACGCAGTACGAGTTTGCTTTATTTTTTCGATAAATCGTCCGATAACTTTTTTATCGAGAATAATCGAAAAATTGATTTTGTTTTTTTAGCCTAACTTGAACATTTTTAGACCTGGAGTCTTCAAATTTGTGTTGTATATAAAGTTAATCGATACAAAGATTTTGTAATTTACAGATTTTGGATACCACGCCCCCTTCTTCCCCAATTTGTAAAAAACGCATTTCAAGTACTAGAGACTTGTGCTTTGGAATGTACACACATATTTACCATATGATTACACTCTGAAAGTTTCATTAAGATCATATGTTTACAAAAGAAATTATTCGACAAATAAATTCTCATAATATTGCCCACACTGCAGCGCAGCCCAAGCGCAGTCGCTGCTTACTGCGCAGTTAGCAGAGCGCATGCTTATGCGTGCGTGTGGATGCATCTGTATGTATGTGTGCATAAAAGAAGTGCAGAATGATTAGAGTATCAGATTAGAGGGTTCAGGGTATCTCCTAGTCGAGCAGTCTCGACTAGAGCTTTCTTACTTGTTTTTAAATGCGTAACTCTTATTTACGGTCCCTGATTTAATTAAATAAAAATTTTTGAGGCTATAATCGAATAGAAAATTGCTATAAAAAGTTGTTGAATTAACAAATATGGGAAAGTATATTCCAGTTTTAACGACTCCGCTTATAGCGTCCGTACGGTTATTGCGATGAAAATTCTGGCCCACAGGGATACTAATGTATAAATTATGAACGGGAGCAAATTAAGTCGGACCCTCAATTCCTAATTAGCTAATTCCATTTGATTCGTCAACCCTTACTGAGCATGTTGAAATGAGTTTAATTACGTATAGATCTTTATTCTTCTGAGCCCGGGATTTTATACCTAGACTTATGCATATTTTTAACCCTTACATCTAGTGCGTCTATTGCTGAGTGTGTAAGGTCTATTACATATTCTTATCCTATCGCTGAGTTTGTAGGGCTTAGCGCTCGTCTCTTACATAATCT
Source organism: Drosophila arizonae (assembly GCF_054131065.1). NCBI lineage: Eukaryota > Metazoa > Arthropoda > Insecta > Diptera > Drosophilidae > Drosophila > Drosophila arizonae. The sequence goes on along the minus strand of NC_142922.1, from coordinate 18,891,471 downwards.
GACTCTGGGGTTGCAAGGGTTAGTATTCATCTGTCTATTTATAGAGTCCGTACTTGGGACCCTTATCTTGTTCTATCGCACTACCTGCTAGTCGATGAGTTCATTTTATTGATATTAAACATCATTATAATCAAATATATATATCTGCTGGTAAATATATATATGAAATATTTTATGCAAATATGCTCGCAGTTGGATGCCGATTCGGCGAAGGTCTTTGATACGGTCATCTTTGCCGGGCCGCCGCCGATGAAGCAGCGTCTGTGGCCGCGTCACTGTGTGCAGGACTCTTGGGGCGCAGAGCTGCACAAGGATCTGAAGGTGGTCGATCATGGCATCAAGGTGTACAAGGGCACCAATCCGGAGGTGGACTCCTATTCCGTGTTCTGGGACAACAAGAAGCTGTCGGACACCACGCTGAATGCCCAGCTGAAAATGAAGGGCGCCACGGACATCTACGTGTGCGGCCTGGCCTACGATGTGTGTGTGGGTGCGACGGCCGTGGATGCTCTGTCCGCTGGCTATCGCACTGTCCTGATAGACGACTGCTGCCGCGGCACCGACTTCCATGACATTGAGCACACCAAGGAGAAGGTGATCAAGAGCGATGGCGTCATTGTGCACAGCAACGAGGTGAGTGAAGCGACAGAGTAGCTAAAATGGGATTTACTGGATAAACCTTTGCTTTTGATCAGGTCAAGGCAATGGCTGAGGGTCGGGATCGTCGACCCGAGCTGGGCTACAAGCTGGCCATGGAGCTCAAGAGTCCCGATTCAGTGCTATCGCAGCGCAACGGCTTCAGGCCCAGCTTTTAAAAACCCAAAGGCATAAATTAAAGACATCACAAATCGCACAAGCTAAGCATTCACAAGAGGAATAGCTGGTCCGGACTCTCAAATGATATCAACTAGTTTATATGGTTAATTAAACTTTAGTGCATTTCCATTCAAATCCAATAAACAAAACACCTGACAAGTGCCAGCTCTTGCTGAACAAATAAATGTAGAATTTCGTAACGTTTCTAACAGCCTTTTGATGGCTTACTAAATACCCTGGAAATGCCAATAGTTGCCTAACAGTTTCTGTAGATTAACAGCTTAAGTACTAGCCTCTTAGCCCTCGCACCTCTCTGGCAAATGTTGTATATGGCACCTGTTGCATGTGAAATTCCTTTGAAAACCCCAAGTTAATATTACGTAGAAAACAAATACGAATGACATGTTGAGCTTATAATGACAAAATAAAACCAATTAACAAAATGCATAAATGGAAAACAAAATGGAAAATGACTAAACGAATTTTATTTTCAATTCCCTTGCGAGCTGCTTTCATTTCGAAATGTAACTATTAAATCAATCAGCAGCAGCAGAAGCTTCCAAATATTGCCATAAATTTCGATCTGGGAAATATGAGCTCTGCTGTCATTTACATGCCACGCTCTGTCGACCTGTAGGTAAATGCATCTATCGATGTATGTATGTAGCTTGGAAATTGCATAAGCAAAAGCATCAAAACAAAGCTAATAAATGTCCTGCCAAAAGTGCACACACACACACATACACGGACGTATACTTTGTGCACAGACTGTAAAACGTTTTTTTAGCGTCGCCAATGGAAAGCTGGACAACAGCAGCAGCGACAAGAACACGTTGTAGTTGTAGAGGGAAAAAAACAAGACAAACAATTCATGCAGCGTTTAAAGAAAGTTTAAACTTTCCTACAAACACACACACACACACACTCACACATACACAGTCGAGCAAGTGTGTGAATCGTCTGCTGGCACAGTTGTCTATTCAATTTTTATTTCGCTCTGGTCCGGTTTTCCTTTTTGCCCAGCAGAGTAAAAGCAAAACTTTAAATTTATTAACAGCTGGCGAAAGTAACCGAAGCGTCTGACCAGCGGGCGTGAGCTGTGGGCGTGGCCATTTACATCTGCATTGTGGCAAGTGTAAAGTGTAAACTGCTATTTTTCACTTCTAACCATATTTTTTCTTCGCATTCTCTTTTAAGAATTCTTTTCCTTTGTTTTCCTTTTCTTTGTAAATGTAAATGGGTATATGGGATGACAAATCCTTGTTTCCATAGAACAGCCCTGAAGCCAATTGACATGACTCTGAATATAATTTGAATAATGTAGTCTATAATGTTTAGAATTGCTAAAATGTGTTTGTTTCTCCTTAGTTTCATACGAATTGGACATTTTTTAATAGAGAGTATAATTTTGTTGCTAAAGAAATAGACTTGGTCTATTTTTATAATTTTTTTAAAATTTAATTTAATATTATATTGAAATGTGAATAAGCACCGTGGCTCAAGCTGATTGTGGCTAACACCTCAGATACTTAATTACGATCTCAACTCATGGTCGAGGTATCGACTAGGTCGACTACTCCTGACTGCCGGGCCGTCTATTTGTTTGTTTTATTTTTTGTTTTTCTCTCAGTCAGGCTTGTAAGCAGCTCTATCCAGTGCTTAGGCCACAGTGCAGCCCGCAGCCGACCAGTCCAGTCTCAGTCCATATAGTGCTCAGGGCCTAGAGCTGGCTGAGCTTTATGGTAAGTACTGCTAAATGGACTTAGCTCTGGGGAGAGCTATGCATGCTGGCTGCGGTTGCACTGGCATTAGTTTCTTATCGAGCTGGCCTCGAATCGCTTACCTTTTGCCTGCCGGAGACAATGAAGTTGTGGCCCCCGGATGCCGAGCTGGATGTGGACATGGGCCGCACTGCAGCCAAATGCTAAATGCGTTTGCCCAGAGATTTCGCTGCAGACTTTGTGTGTGGAGGATTTGCAGCGAGCTGCGGTCAGACACTAAGCAAAATGCTCGTCCTGCCTGTCAGCAGCAGCTGTGGCTACGCCTGGTAAAATGGTAAAAAAAAAAAAAAATGCATACATATATATAGAAGCAAAATGAAGAGGAGGAAAGTGCGCTGATGAAAATTGCTTGCAAGTGGTTTCTGTTTCTGCCCGTCCGCCCATGTAATGGTCGCTCGTTTTGCTTGTAAAACTTTTGGATTATTGTCAGCCCAACACGCACACACACACATGGGCTGGCCATGTGCCAGTCGGGAAAAACTTTGCCCCGGACATGGGACAAGGAAAGTCCGCGTTTGCTTCGGCAAATTTTCGCATATTTTTCTCAACGTAGGCGTCGCCACATTTGTCCCTGGCCTGTAACTGAGTTCGATGGGCTGCATTGGAGTTGTGCACGCGCTCACATAAACAATGTGTGTGTGTGTGGGTGTGTGTGAGTGTGTGAGAGTTGTGGTAACAGCTGCTGTTTAGCCCGCCAGCTGCTTGACTTGCAGCTTGTAACTGGGCGCTAAGCCTCATTGTTTGCGGCATGTTGTTGAGGTTAGCGGCAGGGTGGCGCAGTGTGGGGCGTGGGGAGTTGGGCTTGAGTGGAAAATGGGCATGTTTGGTTGCACTTTTTGGTGAACTGCCTATATCAGCTTGAACAACTGGCCCATCGCGTTTGCTCTGCCGGCACCAAAGCAAGCAGCTGCTCAGCAATTAGGTGCTTATGCAGCTTCCCGATTAGCTAATGCCCGTCGCATAAGTGTGCTGATAACTTAAGTTTAAAGAGTGGCAGAACGTGAACGGTGATACATTCAAAAGATGCTGTTATTAAGGGGGATTTTAAGAGAGAGAGAGAGAGAGAGAGAGAGAGAGAGAGAGAGAGAGAGAGAGAGAGAGAGATAGAGAAATGGATCAGTACCTTTTGATGATGAATGTATATTTCAATGGCGATGTCATGGCTGCTTATGTGACGGTCCTGGTCAATCCTTTCCATAATTTCATCGACTATTTCAAAGATTGGTCGACCAGAGCGAGGTGCATCTTTCACATCGAAATTTCCAGAACGGAAGCAAGCGAACCATTGTTGTGCTACACGAACTGATTCAGCATCGTCACCGTAAACTTCACAAATTTTCATTGCGTGGCATTCTTCCCTTTTATATACAAAAATTTCAAAATATTGCGAATTTCTTCTTTGCTCTCACTCATTTTTGAACAGCTGTAAATTTTTTTTTCCAATTCCTCGAATTAAATTTTTTTTTTTTGGGCAAATGAAGCTAAAAGTGCTACCAATCGAACATCATATGGTAGTGCACAATGTGATTGGTAGCACTGGGGATCTACGACTCAAAGGACATCTATTGGGCAAATACGAAAAGACTTTTCCGACTACCCAATACATATATATATAGTAAAATAGCTTTCAATGCTTGATTATGTGCTCCGAATATTACGTAAACATCTCCGGTGCTAAAATATACTAATTTGTTATCTGTATTTAGAGTAAGCTTAAAATATGCATTATCAAACGTTTCTATGTTTTTACGCATATTATTTATAAAGATTGAATACAGGCCGAATTGATCCATGGATATGAATAATAAGATTATTAAAAACAAACTTACAAATGTTTGAAAACTCAATCAGATAACTCAGCTTAGCTCTTATTAAAATAATAAATGATTCAGATTTATACATATATATTTTTTACTTATCTACTAGTTATTCGATACGATTTCATTTGAATTAGATTTATATATGTTCTAACTATATACAACTAACATTATTACACAAATTTTCATATCAAATTTTGCTTTGCTCTATATTTATTTATTTTAAGCAGTAATCAAGTATATTTATGTATCACCATTAATCCTATTTTAATCGATTTATAATTTACGATATATTATTCTCATCAACAACAATTGGTGAAAGATTAATTTTCTTTTAGGGCGCATCGCGAGGCTATCTCAAGCACAAATCTATTTATTTGCTTATGGAAATTGCTGTTGACTCTGCAACGTTGCACCGGCAGCGGCAGCGGCAGCTGCAGCTGCCATTTTGACAGCAACTAAATAAGCTGCAAAAATAACAACAGACAGCTACAGTAGCAACAATAAATAAACAAACAACAATTTGGCTGCTGCTGCTGTTGCTGTTGTTGTTGGGGCTTTTGTTGCTGGGAGGCCAACGGGGCGTATGAAATTTGTTTTACGTGCGACAAGCTTATTGAAATTATAATTTGTTTATTAACAGCAGGCGGCGTGGGCGTGGCAGTTGCTTAAATAAAACTGTGAAAGCAATTTGCAGCGTTAATTTTCAACGCTGATTAGATTGCTGTCACTCCCAAAAGTTTTTAATTATGTCTACATCTATATATACTTACATTAATATATATATATATATATATGTATGTATAGTGCCGAAAATTGTGAAATTTCGTGCCCTACTTAGTGTGGGGGATACAGGTAGTGCCTAGTGCGGCAGTTGTGGCTGTTGATTAAGTCGCGGATAGGCAAAGGTTTTGCGGCACAAAACGAGCGAACTTTCGGCGTGCCACGCGGCGTATGCGTATTATGGCAACACATCTTTTTATGCGTGTTTTGCGGCAGTTGCGGAAATGCAGCAGGAAGTTGTCAAGCCGCATGCCGCAAAACAATGGCAGTAACAACTGATGCTGTTTCGCTCAAACATTCATGCTATCTCGCTCACTCTCTCTCTCTATCTCTTTCATTCCCTGTCTATCTCCCGCTGTGGGCTGGCCTGTGTTAATTTTAATGCAGTCAAATGAGTTTGTCCTGGCTGCACACAAGATATGAAGTTTTTGGCTTGCCGCTGCCACACCCACATCCTGCCAGGCCGGCCTCCCACAGTGATATGAGTACTTTGTGCTGAGAGCGATTATGAGATTTTCGTATATCATATGTTATGTCTATCATCTAACTGCTCCTAGATGCATGCGTGTGCTTGTGTGTGTGTGTGTGTGTGTGTGGCAATAAAATGCTTTACTGATTTGCAAACTTTTGTCATTAAGCACACTTGCCGCCACTTAAGCAAAGCAACCCCTGCTCGCCCGTTAGTCAACAAATGATTTGATTATAGTTTAGAATTTCATGAATATTTGCTAACACGTTGTATATCTTGGACTTTGTGTTATCAGTGCCAACAGCTCGCATTCGTCAAAAGTTTCATTCGAAATTCAATAAAAGATTTTCGCAATACATTTATGGCAAGTCCAAATGCATTTAAAATTGCTTTTAGTTCTCTTTGTAAATGGATAATAAAGCTGAATGCCAGATTGCTTTCATTTCTCCAACGGCAAGCAGAAAAAAAAAGGAAAACAACATTAATTGAATAGCTTTAATTAAATGGAAAATCCGACTACGCCCTGCTATTGCAACATTTCCGAGCAACTTTATAATCAAAGCAAATACGTATTGAATGTTTGCAGAGATTATTAATTGGCCAAATGAATGAGTTTCCTTTCATATAAATTGAAATATGTTTTTGCATGCAAAATGAAATTTTAAATGCTTAACTCTGATTCATACCCTTAGGAGTTTCGGTTTATTTATCAAAGACTAATTTAAAATAATAAAATATTCATAAAAAAAACTCTTGTTAAGTCGAAATTTCCAATTAATTTTTAGATTAAATGTAAGCTGAGCTAATTTACTTTTTTTTTTTTTTAAATTTTTATCATAGGTAATATGCTTTCATAGAAATACAAAATATAAACGTGCATCACATGGGATTGGCGATTCGGAATCTCCGATTATTGTGGCATAACAAAACAACCAAATTATAATTATTCAACGGAGCTGGAGTTGGAGCTGGAGCTTGAGCTGGTTGCCCCAGCTCAGTTTCTACTGAATCTGCTCCCCCATCATAAGCCATAAATGGCGCATAAATAGCGGGCGTTGTGCGTGTATGCATGTGCGTGTGCGTGTGCGTGTGCGTGAGCTTGGGCGCCTGCTTATGTTTCAATCGAGTATAAAATAAGTTTGGCTTTAGCTTGAAAATGGGGCTCATAAATAGGCAGCAAATCGTACCCGTGGGGCAGCACGCGTCGTATACGTGATATTTTTTAATTACATTACAATACGCTCTTCGCTGTGCGTGTGAAAAATGTCGTTTTAATTGCCCCCACCCCCTGGTGGCTCAGCGCCGGCAGAGATAAAACTAATACAAAGAAAAAACGCTGTACGCAATCGCAATCGCAATCGCAGTCGCAAAAGGAAAATGCGAATTTAATTAATGGGAGCTCAGACCAAAAGCCAACAAACCCTAAGCCGAAACGAAATCCCAAGCAAAGCCCCAAAGCAAAAAAGCAAGCAGAACAGCTAAATGAAATCCATATGAGAAAATGCCAAACGAATATGGGAAATATTTTGTAGTTGCAGCGGAATGCAGCAATGTGTGTGAGTGTATGAGTGTATGAGTGTGTGTGTGTATGAGTGGGTGTATGTGTGGAATCATTAGCCAAAGCGCTAAAAGATGTTACCAAAAGTCTTCCAGCGGGGTCTCAAAACTTTTTGGCGCTAATCAAAAGCAAATATGCAAATGGTAAATGGTAAATGGCAAAATGTCAGCCAGAGGCGGGCGGGTCAGAGGTCACAGCTAGAACTATTCAATTTATTGCCAAGTCAAATTTTGTGGCATTTAAGCGCAAATGGCAGGAAATTAGCGACGGCTGATAGAAAGAGAGATAGAGAGAGGGAGAGAGAGAGGGAGTTAGTAATGTGTGAGGGAGCAGACAAATGAAAAGGCATTTAAAATGTCAACACGACCGCATAACATCGTGTGCGAAATGGTCGAAAAAGGTGTACAATATGTGTCTCTGTGTGTGTGTGTGTGTGTGTGTGTGTGCGTGTGAGTGAGTGTGTGTATATTGCGACTTTTGCGGTTGCACAAAAGCTGAACAAGGCGCAGCAGGTCGAGCCAAAGGAGAGTGGGGCGGAGGTTGAGGTTATGGTCAGGGTTGGAGCTTAAATGCTTGACCACGAAAGGGCCATTAGGAAATGGTCAGCATGTGTGTCTGTGTGCGTGCGAGTGTATGTGCGTGTGTGTGTAAGCTTAAACGCTAAGTCGCAAAGGCAGCTACTGCGACAGCTGAAATTAAGCAAAACAAAAAAAAAAAAAAAAAAAAGAAAACGAAAATGCGCCAAAAACAAATTTAGTTTTCTTTTTCCTTTTTTTTTTTTTTTTTTTTTCTTTTGGACCAAGCTTTGCCAAATGTAACCGCAAAACGTTTGCCAACACGTGTAAACTTTTAAAAGTTTTACCTGTCTGTCTGAGTATGAGTGAATGAATGTGTGTGTGTGAGTGTGAGTGAGTGAGTGTAAATGTGCGCGCATCTGTCACAGGGTTGAACAACTTCTCGGTCAGAGTAATTATCGTTTAGCCAAAGTGATTTAGGCAAGCATTACACTTAAAAATCTCTTAAAGCCATCTATTTTCAAGAGATGTTTAATCAATTTTTTAAGCAATAATAAAGTTGCCCGGAAAAATGTTGGGATTTGTCAAAGGACAAACTTTTACATGTACTTACATTTCGTAAAAACTATTTATATATGACCAAACGCTTGAAAGCTAAAGTTGAATACAGAGAGACATTGAGAGAAGTAAAGAAGCAGATGGAGAGAGAGAGAGAGAGAGAGAGAGAGAGAGTGAGAGAGGGAGAGAGAGGGAGAGAGAGGGAGAGAAAGGGAGAGAGAGAGAGAGCGAGAGAGGGAGAGAGATAATTCAAATAGACTTACCTATGTAGAGTTGGCTACTAATTGACTGAGTAATAATTTTGATTATTCTGCTGTATACATACATATATAGGTATCTCGTTTTTAGCCAGATCTATATCATAATCGAAAGTGAATATAGAAGCTCTCTATTATCCGTGTATATTTTATGGAGCAAAGTTGTTCTTCTACATTATATCTTAATCTAAGCGATAGTTTAGCGAATTAAAATAATAAATTATTAGGGTGTGTTAAAAGCATAGCTCATACATGAAATGCAGTTGCCTAAGATATAGAAAAGCTCTTAAAAAAAGATAAAAATATAAAAAAACATACATTTAAGAAATTTATCGGCATTAGCTAAAATTGTATGCCTTCCTTTCGTTATCTAAGTCCAGTAAAAAATGCATTTGAGTCTGTAAGATCTATTTTACCATTTTTTACAGCTCGGAAATATTTTCATTTCATCGATGAAATTATTACTGAGCTACAAAAATAATTAAATAATAATATACTAAATAATTAAATAAAACTACAATTTCTTTAATACTTTCCACTTTATTATCCACTTTTTTCTATTTATTCCAAATTTCTGCAAGACTTTTGCACCTTGATGTTAAAGAGCAGCTGGCAGTTAGCACAATAAATCGAAAAACAATTTGAGCTTGTAAATGCGTTTACACGAGATACGCATCGCTGCCCAGCCCTAGCTGCGCAGTTTGCGCAATGCATGCGCATATACGTGTGTGTGTGTGTGTGTGTGTGTGTGTGCTGGTTTGTGTGTAATCTTTGTCGCATTGCCGTGAAATGTGCAATAAAGTCGCATGACTTTGGCTTTCGGCTTTAGCGCTGCGTGTCAAAAGTTGGCCGCAGAGCTTAAAAACATCAGACGAAGGCAAACAAAACAAGGGCGAGCTTGCTGCCTGATGGGGTTGATCACGATAATGATAATGCTGCTGCTGCTGCTGCTGTTGATGATGATGATGATGATGATGATGATGATGTTGGTGTTGGTGGTAATGGTGGTCAAGCAAGCAAAGGGCAACAACAATGTAGCGCAATTAAATGTCAAACAGGCGCTTCTGATGGACGCTTAAAATCAGCGCAACTGTCAGCCAGGATCTGCCGGCTACTCTATGGCCATGTCCGAGCCGTCACACATGCAATCACACATACACGTACACACACACACAGACAAGGACACAGACATGCACATGTCACCTGGCGTTTAAAATGTACACCCCATAAACAAAAGTGCAAACAAAGCCATAAACAAGCAGCCGAAGCCCCCGCGCTCAATCCAAGCGCCCATCGTTCTCTAGTCCAGGACAGGCTGATGTTGTTGCCTGTCGTTTGTTAGTTTTGCCTGCCACTGCTGCTGCCATTGCTGCTGCTGCTGCTGCTGCTGTTGCATTGTGGCAGCTAAACATAAAACGCTAACAACAACTGGCAAACAGGCGGGCAACATTCAATGGGGTTGACGCTTCATTCCGGTCGCCGGTCGCCTCAGTTTGTTAGCTTTGCTTTGTGTCGTGGCTTTTATGACGGGGTACGGTGAGCGGCACCGGCTGCCTGTCAGCGTTTTTCTGTGCATTGTTTTTAATACATGTACGTGGCGCATCATTTATTATTTTTGCCACAGCAGCAGCAACAGCAACGGCGGCAGCAGCAGCAGCAGCAGCGCTCATGCTGCGTATACGCAATATGACGCATACGCAGCATCGGCCACAGCATCGAAGTCGGCCATCGCCCATTGGCCCCCGGGTCCATGTCACGCACACATTAGCTAGGTTAGCACGCATCTGGCCACGAACACGTTGCATAAACATTTGGATATGCCAACAACAACGAAGACGCTACCGCTATGGCTATGGCTATGGCTATGGCTATGGCTATGGGCGTGGCACAATCGTGTGTGGCTCGGATTAGGAACTAAATTAAATTTTTACATCAACATTTGCGCTTCATTAGGGGTAAGGGCCGAGGCGCTATAATGCCAAGTGTTGCTTCCATGTTGAGAGGCCACTCGACTGGTCGCCTATGGGACACACACACACAAACACACACACACAGTCACACAGCGAGATAAGCAGGCAGTACAGATAAATGAGTTGAGTGTTATGGTGGGAAATGTCAGACGGGGGGCCAGTAAATTAGCCCAAGCCGAGGTGCTGAGCCAAACCATTCCCATATCATAGTCACAAACATGTTGAGCACACATACATACATATATGTATATACATATGCATACATATATGTGTATATTTATATACATTTTCTCGAAACACAAAATAGTAGGAATAGTTGCAGAACCGAGCCAAACCGAGCAGAGGCATAATTAGATATTCTTAAAGCAGAGCAGTTCGAGCGAACTTCATGTGGAGTATGCTTTGGCGCCAAAGGCAGTTAACACGTTGCATATTTAAAGCGAATAGCTAAGGTGAATTATGTGTATTTAAGCCACGTGTAAATAGTTCATGGACTGTGGCATTATTTTATGGTTTTCGTTTTTAATTTGAAAAGTAGAAAGTTTGCCACCTTGAATTTCAGCTGAAATAATAATTATGTGTGTGGCATGCACTGGCACGAGTCAAAAGTAAAACTATTTTTATGTGCGGTTCTGTTGGACATTAATGACCTACTTTCTGACAGCAATTATGTGCTTTCAAACTTTTTCAAATATACATTTCATATCCAATTACACTACTTAAAACTGATACGCTGAAAAACTAGCTGCACTTTTTCATGGAAATCTGCACGGAAATTTGCATGGAAATCTGAATGTGTGTAATCTGTTGTTAAATGATTTCATGTGGCATCCATGGAAATATTATACATAATGAGATATCTATGTGAGCTGGTGAAAATGAGCTCTTGGTGGAAAAAATTAAGTATACAAATATCGAGCTAACATTTACAAATATATTAAATATATATATCTTATGATCAAACTGAAATAAATATAAAATTTAATAAGCACAATATATGTATAAATTATTTTAATATATTCAAACATTCAGCTAGTTTTTAATGCAATAAAAATCAATATTACTCAAAAACAAATTGATAGTCCGCCTACTCCATATATTGGAAAGTTTATAGCTGGCTCTGTATATAACTCATCTGATTAAGATGAAGCCTCTCGCGTTTATCTCAATTCTCGCTTATTGATTGCCCTCGATTGCGGGCTGTCAAATATTTAATATGCTGCTGGAGTCCAATGGACGAGCGAAACTTTAAGTGAAGCATCAAGTTGGGTAAAAGTGGACAATGGGCCAAGATGAACTTTTGGCTTTTATTGGACATGTACTACCAATAACTGATAGCCACCATTTGCAGCTGCAGCCGTTCAATTTTCGACCAAAAAACACTGCTAAAACTAAGGGGAGAAATGGGAGGAAAGCCATGGCCAGCAGAGAGGGCGCAGCGAAAGGAAAATAAACCGCTGCAACTTTGAAGCAGCGCACAGAGCAACTGCCAGCTGGCACCAACTTATAACTCGGTCTATGTATAGAGGGGCGGGGCAGCTGGCCCAACTGGAGCTGCGCTGTCTGAGCCCTAAGGGCAGCTGCTATATCAAGAAATACACACACACCCACACACACACACAGAGCAAAAGATACAAAACTTGCTAGTGAAAAAAGAAAAGAATTAAGTAAAAATAAAAAGAAGCTGGAAAAAAAGTTTCAGTTACGTGCTGTTGCTTTTAATTGAATTTTTTTCCCAGTGCCTAGACGGACGCTGTTGCTGCTCACTGGTCGCTGTGGTGAACCAATGCTCGGACCAGCACATCCGTATCCGTCTGGCGTTTCCGCCGCGGCTTCAGACACCAACCGTAAGAGAGCAGCAGCAGTAACAGCAGCAGGAGCAGCAGAAGGAGCAACAGTAGCAGCAGCAGGAGCAGCAGGAGGAGCACCTAAAGCATAGACTTGGATTCGTGACCAAGTACTAGCCCTGACTGGAGGCAGTTTTCTTGTTATTTTGAAAGCGCCAAGTCGCAAGTCCTTAAGCGGTTTATATTCGCTTACACTGATTTGCAGCTTGAAAGGTGTCCTGCCCGCCCGACCAGTTCGCAGCTCGTATACCCTGCAGCCATTCAAATGAATGAGCGAAAGTGTGGAAAAGAGATGCCGCTTAAAGACTTAGAGGCAAATATGGCTCGCTGTGATATTTATCGATTAGTCGAGGTATGTATCGCTACCGATAACATGAGCACATGCATGCTCTGCTCAGTTATCGGAGTATTATCGATAGTCGATAGTCGCATGTTTACCTAGTTTATCCATGACAAACATTTCAGTAATTGAATTTGACATGCCGTATAATACTATCGATATTAGCATGGCATACGCCGTTATCGATCAATAGTCTTTGCTTAACTAAAATGAACATTCATGGAAGTTTAATGATTAGAGGCAAGTTTTGGGTCGAGCATACCCGCTGCTCCCGTGCCGCCCTGCATTCCATATCTTTTATTTTGGTCTGCTGCAAGCTTTTAATTAAGAAGTTTCAATTTAATGGCCCACCTGCTCAGCTGCATTGGCCGCTCAGCCGGGGCTATCATAATGATGTTGTTTACTCCCTCACATAGCGGCTCTGGCTGGGTGGAATCAGTTGTATTCGGAAATTCGGCCATGACTTAACCTTCAAAGTTTATTTTTTTTAGTTTATTTTACATATATATCATCAAAATACTGAAGCCTTTGACTATTTGTTAGGAAATGTCTACGAATAGTGTGGGCTCGGTTACCTCGGCAGCCGTGCTGTTGATATCGTTGGTGCTGGTTGGCGACTGCCTTGCCTGTCGACCCGTCTACAGATCTGGTAAGATTCGGAACACAGCCCCCCAGCCCTCAGCCCCCAGCCCCACCCCCTCTCACATCGTGTACGAGCCACTCAATAATGTCGCACTCGCCCTTGTAGATCTGGTATCGTGCACCAGAAGCGGCGGCGTCTGTCGCGAAGTAAGTGCCTGCCCCAAAAATCGGCACGCGGGGGTGAAAACCATTTGCATATTGCGCGGCAAAGTTTGCTGCATGAAGGCAAAATGACGCAAGGGCATCCGGCGAAGGCAACTCAGACGATCTGCATCAGCAAGCACCTTTCGCACAGAAATTGAATATTGTTTTGTAATATCTGATCTATCTAATTATATTGTCTGTACTAGCAAAACTTTGAGCCTGTCTAGAAACTCTCTTGTAAGAGCCCTCATGTCAAATTTGTGCATCTAAATTATATGACACTCGTTAGTCAACAGGCTCATCCGCTCTTGTTTCATTTGCATTTATTTGATTTTCCAGCTACTGACCTCTTACACAAGAATTTTTCGAAATTTCTCGTAATTTTTTGAAAGTTTATTCCAGGATAGAATTTTACACAAAGAAAATATTTCTCCGGCTAATTGGATAATTTTTCAATTTCAAGCACTGTCAACATATTAATCCAACTGCCCTTGCTTTAGTTGTGGATCATATGTTTAGCTTCAACCCATTTCCAGCTGTGCATTTGTGTGCATGGGCGAGCGCGCAGCAACAGCAGCAGCTTTAGATTGTGGGCCAAATGACGTCACGAAAAATCAGGTCAACACCACGCGCAGGCTGAGCGAGCGCAACTAAATTTTTTTTTTTGTATTTCAGCAAAAACGGCGACTCACCGTGCTACACTCACTTGTCTAGAGATATGTGTGTCTGTATGAAACTGAATTACTCTGCTCAAGAAATGTGGAAGGGCGTATTATCTTAGCCTTGCAGATGCAGAGAATCGAGACTCACTCACTATGGCTTAGATGTAAGCAGCATTCCTTGGGACTATAGCCAATCGGAAGAACCTTTTACTTTTATCACTGTCAGCAACTAGAGTTCTTTAAATAAAAATAAATGCCAAAAAATGCTGTGCCTATACAATTATTTACTGAAAGACAGTTGAGAGGAAACGTCTGTTCGAAATATATATAATACAGCAAAGTATACAAGATTCTGAAATAAATAATATATAAATTTAAATGATTATGTAGTAATCTTCTCAACCCTTGAAGAGTATTTTGCAGTCGCATAGGCCCTCTTGTTAATCTTCACACTTTCATTTTTTTTTGGGTCTGAGCGAGACCTTGTACCTAGTCTCACTCTCTCTCGCTCGCTCTCACTTGTCCTAGCTCATGCTCTGCCCACCCCTCTCTCTCCCTCACACACACACACACATACTCACACTCACCTTGTCTTGGGGTCTTGGTCATTAATAGTCCTCTATTTTCTTTTTATTTAATTTTGTTGCTTTATCGCCCGCTGCTTGCAGGCTTCAAATTTTTATGTTTGGCAAGCATTTCTTTCTTTTTGACATTTTTGTTGAATTTTTGCTGTGTTTGGTGAATTACTAGTAAATTTGGCTTCAGAAAAGGAGGGTGGGAGAGAGAGAGAGAGAGAGAGAGGCGGCAGGCTCAAAAGTGAATGACATTTGTTTTTACAAATATTGATTGATTTTTAATGGATTTTCTGTGGACTCTGGACCATAAGGTGACCGTGGGCCGATCCTCTCCCTCTCTCTCTCTCTCCCTCTCTGTTGTCGAGCTGCAGCTGTATTCTTTGCTCGTATTAATTTTATTTACATAGTTAAATGGTTCAATTGTTTGACTGTTGATTTACTGCTGGAATTTCAGACAGCAAAATTAATTGTTTGATTTGTGGGCAGCAACGACTGCATACATATATCTAGGACATACAACTAGGTCAACTGCGTGGGTTTTGCTGCTGATTTACTGATTTTATTTGCACAGTTTATAAATAAAAAGCTGACAGACGTGGCCTGGCAGCTGCCACTCATGCGGAGTTTTCCCAGCGGCTCAATGTTTTTCTTTTCGATTCGCTTTTGATATCTGCTTCCATTGTGTGCTCCGACTGAAGCTCGCCTGCATGCGTTTAGTCAGTCAAACGATTGTTGTGTGTCAATCAAGCAGGTAACTGGCTGCAACTAAGTTGTAAGACTTCTGCCATGTCGCACAACAAAACAATAACAATGGACATGATGTACACACCACACACATCCACACAAACACACACGCACACACACACAGAGAGACTCACATACATGCGTACATTTGGAAACTATTCACCACGCTGCTGCTCTTTGATAACGGCAACTCTTTGGCTCTCTTATGGCATTCGGCTCAGCTGGGCAGCCGTGCCACAAGACTCTCACGCATTCCAAAGACCATGGCAACAGTCACGGCAACAGTCAGCTTTCATCTTTTTTCGTTTCGTTTCTTTTTTTTTTTTTTTTAGCACACGCGCCTGACTTGCTGCCAGGGCTGGCAGGCTGCTGCTAGGCTAGCACCCCTCAGCTGGTCGGCTGTCGCCTGTCGACTGTCAAATCAATTTGTCAGAAATCAGTGACAGCTGCTTACAGCCAAAACACACAAACATGGCCCAGGCCACAGAGCCACAGAGCCAGGCCTTTCCCCGATGAGTTGTCATGGCAAAAATATATAAATATATACAAAGAGCAACAACAGCAACAACAATAGCAACGCCAAAAAATGTTGCAAAAAAAAAAAAAAAATAATAATAATAAAAAAAGAAAAGGAGCTGGCCTGGTGTGTAAATTATAGCGCATATTTGCCCAATTTCTTTTTCTGTTTTCTCAAATTGCTTTGCAGATTGCCGACATTTGAAAATTGTCTACGGCATATCAAGCACTTTCGACATTTACAACTCATTTTTGTGAAATCTCTACTCTGCTCTTCTCTTTTATTTTTCAAGTTCGAAGCTGACAGCCAAGCGTCTTTTGTTTGCATGCCACACACACACACACACACACATACACCCATACACACACACGCTTACGTTTATATATATACACATGCTGCTCTGTGCGCTACCAGGCGTATACGCAATTTCCTAGACAATAGCCGCCCAAGAAGAAACCCCAAAATGAAAAAAAAAAGGAAAGAGGCGAATAAAATAGAATAGGAAAAGGTCTTTGACTGAGCGTTGCTGATGCCCTAGTCGTAGGCGCAACATGCTATTTTTGTCAATCCGTTGGGCATCTATAGGGTTAATTATAAACACAATGGAAACCGGATCTGTTGTGTTTATATTTGAACATTATGGCTGTGGGGCAGGCCGGTCATTTTTATTATTCCTCTATAAGCATAAGGCTACAAGGGAACGAATAAAAACAAAAACACTTTAGGCATTGATATAATCATACTATTTGATTGCTTTAGAGTTGCTAAATAAATATTATTTCATACATGTTCACAATCATGGAAGACAAATTAGAAAAGCAAATCGGATATTCTCTTAGCCGTGGTAAAATTATAAAAATTTGAAATATTTATTTTTAAAACTATACATTATTATTTATATTATATATTAATATTTTTACATTATATTATTACTTAATGAAAGTCTCAAATGGTTTAGATAAAAATTAAAGTAATATCAGTAGAATTTTGCCAAACATAATTGAGTTACAAGCAACAAAATAAATAAATAAATAAAATTAAAAAAAAAAGAAAACAAATTAAATTAAATTAAAAAAAATGAACAACAACAAAATATTTTTGTTTTAAATATTTAAGTACCTAATATATTTAATTATTTAAATATAAATAATTATTTAAAAGTATATAAATATTAATTTACATAAAACTTAAGTATGATTTTCTAATGATTTAAGTATTTATTTGTACGGCAATTAATTTATGCATAAAAAGTTTTTTTATTGTAATTTATATTTTATTATCTCTGCTCTTTATATATTATAGCATATCAAATTTCTATTATTTGTTCAATTATAATTTCTCAATCGAAAACAATTTTTCTTAATTAAATTATGCTTCACTCCAGCAGTTAGAGAGTAGCTTAGAGTCGGGCGTGCCCCGAATTATGTACGCAGTGCTATTATCTTTTTTCTCTGTATCTTTCAGACTCGCTAGCAGTAGCTAGAAAAATTACGATAACAACAACAACAATAAAAACAGCAACAACAGGAACAACGACAGCATCTACAGCAGCCAACAACAAAAATCAGCAGCATGTTTGCTGCTGCTTCTTTTTATTTATTTTTTCGTTTGTAATCTCTAACCCTTTTTTTTGGGAGACGGTGCTGCTGTTGTTCCTGTTGTTGTTACGTCGTTTTTTGTTTGACCAACTACCGACATACAAGCTCATAAATAAGTAGGCAAAGGCTTGGGTCCTGTTTGGCCAGCCCCCCTCACACACACACACACACACACACACACACACACACACACACACACACACACACACACACACACACACACACACACAGTGAGCCCCGACCCAGCCTAGCTCAGTTCGACTGCCGCCTCTCTATGCTTATGGCTGAAAATGAAAAATGGATTTCTGTGTCAGTTGGTTGCCATAATTTCAGTTCGTTTCAGGCTTTGACTCAGCCTCCGCCTCAGCCCTCGCCTCAATCTCAGAGTTCGCTTTGAGGCGCATTCATCATTTGGCATTCAGTCATCATCCACTGCTATTTTTGTTTTTGTGCGAATGTGTTGTTGTTGTGTTTTGCTTTTTTGTTCAACTTTTGCTTTTGTGGGCTATTTATTTGCCATGTTGCCCCGTTTATTTAATTAATTATTTTAAAGATTCCCTTTTTCGCTTTTAATTAATTTATCAAAAGTGCAAATAAAAATTGTTCGCGCAACGATCAAATTCAAGTGACCCTTTGCAGGTTGGCCGCTGTTTTTTCTTTTTTTTTTTTTTTTTTATTTACTTATTTTTTTTTCGCTCCTCTTATTTATTATTTCATTTAATATAAAGCAAACTTTAAATTAACCCCTGCCATCGCCCGACTAAGTGGGGCTAAACAGCGTGGCGCGGCTCCAAGCGAAGCTAAGCCCAAAGTTTGTAGAGTAGAAAAAAGTTTGGTGCTTTTTTTTACGATTTTGTTTTTTATTAATTTCTCTTTATTATATTTATATAATGTATATGCACATAAATTTATGTTGCCGGTGTACCTTGCTGCTGATAGGTCTAATAACTCCCCGGGTCGCTGTAATCCTTTGGGTCACGTTGTTTGGCCGTCCTGCCATCTTGCCATCCTCTTGCCGGCCTAATGGACACGGCAAGTCACGTAAATGACGCTGATGATAATGTTGATGCCGCTGATGATGATGTTTATGTCGGCTACGTGTTCATTGCTGTCACAGCAGGCTCTAACTTTTTGCAAACCAGCCTGCTCCCCCACCCACAGCCTCCCTCCTGCTCCCTCTGCAGCCGTCCGTTCGCCTTTTGTGTGTTTTTGTCTCTGGCCAGCGTCCATCGTTGCGTATGCGTTATATTCAATGAGAAGTTGGCAACAGCCGTTGGAACTGTGCGTCTGGTTGCATTAAATATTAATTTGTGCAGCTCAATTCCCAGTGATGGGGCCACCCCTTCTCCGCCTCCTGCACTGCCGTATGCACACAGACATGTGTATGTGGACACACATCCGCTTGCCAAATTGCCAAAAACGGAAATTAGTTACAGAAGTTATAATTAAATTCCTTCGAGTAACAGGACCTGCATGTACCACTGTCTGTATGTATATGCATGTATATGTGTGTGTGTGTGCAACAAACTGTGCATGTAAACAGGCCGTGTAGCTGCGTCCGGAGCTGTTCCATAGACAACACTTGACTGCGCAGGAGACGAGAGCCCATTTTGAAGAGGACACCCAAACAGAGCCGCAGAGGCAGGACCCAGAGTCTTAATTAGAAACACTTTGAGGCTGACTGATTGCCGGTGGTGGGGTCCACACACATGTGCGTAGGTATTTCTGAACAGAAGCTTGTCTGCCCCAGTGTATGTATGTCTGTCTCTGTGTGTGTGTGTGCTGTTGACTTTCAGTCATTAGTAGAAACATTTTATGCTCAAAAAAGGCTTTAAATTTGCCTCCCCACCATCCCCCGCCCACACTTGCGACTCATGTTCCAGCTTACGAATTCTCATCTCAATTCAAAAATATTTGCATATGATGTTGCTGAACATAACTCAAAAGAGAAACAGAACAAAAATTGTTGGCAGCATACTTGCGCAGATTCTATAATTAGGCGAGCTAGCTTTAAGGTATAACATGGATTTTCTATGAATTTAAAAATGTTCTTCATACACTTGATTCGAACAAGGACTATAACCATAAGCCAAAACAGTTGAAGGAAGTAAATAAAAGGCCAGGCCAGGACAAAGCTTCAGACAAATAACGCTTCGTCCTTTGGTCCTGCCTAACAGTTTAGCTAGCGTATGAGCTAAGGATATCTCTTCGCTGCAAATACGATGCTTATATCGAAATATACATTATTAATAAAGATATACTTAGAAAAGTGAAAGAAAAGGTCAGTCAATGTTCACTATATACATACATATTTGACAGTTACCTTATATTGTTTGTAGAATATATAAGAATTAAATTTAAAATTAATTTTTATATATATATAATTTTTTTATCATAATAAAAATAAAAGTTTTATGATAGAGTACATTTTTTTGTGGCATATATCTGGTCAAACCGTTATTTTTTCAGTTTTTTCTCATAGCATGATTATGTACTATAGCTTAATATTAATAATTCAGTTTTCATTATTTTTTCATTTTTTCTTTGTGATAAATTTTTAATATAGACATCTCAAATTTCAGTCTCTCCCACAGCAACTGGAAAAGCTGTTGTCTCCAATTCTTTCCAAAAGCAATCTGGCCAACACTGCGTATACGCAACATTTCAATTGATTATATTTGCTTGTATTTTTGGCGACAACTCTGACAATTCGATGGCATAATTCGGCGCAGCTACAGCGACGCTTACAGCTTCATACGGACTGAGCTCGTATTTCGCCGTACAAGCAGCTGTTCGCGTATGTCGACATGTGTGTGTGTGCGTGTGTGTGTGTGTGTTTTTATGCACATACGCTTTGACTGCCCTGGTGTCTTTTATTTTCTGATATTTTTGCTGCTGTTGTTTTTGGCTGACAGTCGCACATTGCGTATACGTAATACATAAATGTGAGTGCTTTTAATAAATGCTGTGGCATGCGTGCGCCGCTGCCGACGCCGCTGCCGGCGACGACGTCACTTTATTATTGAATATGTCGCCGTGCCCATTTGCATAATTGATCGGCAACGATGCGCGAATCGCAGAAACGGGCAAATTGTAGGCCCGTAATCGGCTGACAAGCATTCGATTTGAGCATTTGCTAAACAATAAAACTTCCGTGCGTGACAGCCCTCACATTGTTCATAGGGTGGAGGATGAGAGGGGAAGTATATATATATATACATATATGTATATACTTATTTCAACATGCTTTGTTTCACTTTTATTTTCTATGTGATGCACAGCATAAATGACGACAGACCTCAATAATTGATGCACATGTAATGTGCGTGTGTGCGTGTGATGCGCGTGTGTTTGTGTGTGCGTATGTGTTTGATTTATGCGTGTCCTCGCCTGCTATTCAATTGTGCAAATCAATTACAATAATCGACGCACGCAGCTCGAAGAGGGGCGTTCAACCATATTCGTAGATCAAGTGCGTGTGAGTTTTACGGAAGTATATTGAGGGCGTGGCCGGGCAAAGCAACAACGTTTGGGCGTTTTATGCTGAGAAGTGAAAGAAATATTTGAGGTACTAAAGACTCAGGAATCATAAATAAAAATAAAAAATAAAACAAACAACGAAGAAATCAATTTAAATAAAGAAAGGAAAAATTAGATTAGAAAAAGGGGAAAATAAATGACTTGAATTGTGTGGAGTTACTATACTCTTATACTAAGATATTGAAGATATTGAAGATATATACATAAGATATGTAAAGAATATAATGAGATATAATATATATGCAATGAAATACAAGAAAAATGAATAGGGTTTCAGTATAATTATTTTCAGAATCTCTTGCTTCTATGATCATTTGCTTTCCTTTACTAAAGAACAAAGTCAGCTATTGCAATTTCTGTTTCCAGACACTTCTGTCTTTCAACTGTTGTGAGCTTTGCTCGACGTAGCTCTGCCAAATCAAAATTGTTTATAGTTGAGTCACTTCTGTGCGCATTTTAAAAAGTCAATCGCCGTTGCTGTTGTTGCTGTTGTTGCTGCTCTCAACACAAACTCCAGTCAATGGCAATTGTAGCTTTAGCTCGGGTCCATTACTCACTCCGCGCACTTAAGTATACTATTTATTTACCTATTCGGCAGTCATTTAGCCGCAATTACCAAAGCATCCAATTGTAATCAGTGATGGGCCCTGGCTGCTCGCTGCTCGCTGCTCGGCTCTCTGCTGACTGTATCCCTGGAGTAAAGCGCGTCAATTACTTGAAGTTTCTGTGTTTATTGCCCTTGGATGGAAGAGGATGAGGCCGAACGGAAGAATGCCTGCAGCTGCTACAAGTCAAATAAAACATATTACAAATGCCACGGCCAGCCCCCTTTTGCCCAGCATCTGGGCACTATTACTCAGACTTAAGCGCCTCGAGATGTGCCAGCAATCTGACAAATTTCGCACAAATTATGCGGCGAACACCACAAAACGATGACGACCATGATGACAGTTGTGTGGGATGAGGTTAGCAAGCAGTAAGCAGAGAATCAGAGGAGCAGGACGATGTCCTCTGTCTGTCTGTTGTCGACTTCGTGCCCGTGCCTCAGCCGTGCCTCGGCCGGGCCACAACAAAAGGCGACGAAATTATTATTGCATTAAGTGGAATTATTAAATTTCATCGGCATCGACGGCGCCCGCAAACGGAAACGTAACGACGGCTCAGCACAAATAAAAATAAATAAATCTAATCAAAAATAAGCACACAAATAAAATCCACAAATGATAAAATAAAAATACAAAAAAAAAAAAAACGGCACTGCAAAAGAAGAGAGCCAAAATAAATCAATAAAAGGAGACAATGACACAAAAAAATATGCGGACCTTAGCCCGAACCCGAACCCGGATCCGGCCCGCTGCCCGCAGCCCGGCTTCAGTTACAGTCGGCGGGGCGCAAAGTTTTTGGCGGGCCACTCAAATCAACATAAAGTTTGATATATTGTGCCGCATTGGCAGCGCCCGAGTCCTGCCAATGTCCTGCGTTGATTTAATGGCCGGCAAGCCCAAGGCTGAGCCAGGGGGTGTGGCATCAGGATAGGCGAGCGGGCGGGGCGGGGCGGGGCGGCGAGAGTAGCACTACTTATTACGGCCACCGCTTGTCGCCATTGTTGTCAATTTGCTCGTGTCTTTGACACTGACAGCCACAGCCTCCCCTCCAGCCACACCCGCTTCTCCACTAGCCGGCTAAGCGGAGCAGGGGTTAGTTGAAGAGGGGACTGTGGGGTATGCTGTCCTGCCCTGCCCTGTGGCCTGCCATTCAAATTGTAGTCGCATCATCATCTTTATGGCTATTGTGATTTCGGAATTAATTGCTGCCGCTGCGACACATAAACGGCGCCCGCTAGGTGGCGCCACAGTGCTTAAAAGGATTTGTACAACACTGCCCCACTCTCTCTCTCTCTCTCGAGCTCCCTCTCTGCCTGTCTCTCTTTCGGCAACACTTCTGACCAGCAGAGTGAGTCTGTGTGTGTGTGTGTGTGTTTGTGTGTGTGTGTGTGCGGGGGTGGGCATCTTCTTCGGTTACTTGATTGCCCTCAAAAGTATGCAATGCTAATAAATTCAGTTTTATGTGGGGCAGAGTTTGAGTCGAACCCACGCTCAATTTTCAGCAACTGCCGCTGGGAATTCCGTTGTCTTCGGCTGCACACTTTTATGACAGATCATTAAAATTTTTGCTTCTCGCTTCTTCTTCTTTTCCTCTTTTTTGTACGTTTAAGTAGCCTGTTTGTCTTATATTTATGGCGCCCGATTTGGGGGCTCGAACTGTTGCTGTTTGCAGCACTCCTCTCATTCTCTCTCTCTCTCTCTCTCTCTCTCTCTCTTTCTCTCTCTCTCTCTCTCTGTGTGCGTGTGTGTCAAAGGGTGCATTAATATTGAACTTTATTGTCTCTGTGGGTCAGTGCCAGTTCCAGTTCGTCTTCAGCTCGGCTGGCTTGACTGCGCCGCATCTAAAGTGTTAATGGCCCATGTGGCCCCACAGTGCTTAGCGAGGTTAAACAAATTTGCTTGGGTTAGCTACATTAATTTGAATACTCAAGGCGCAAGCACAGCGACGGCCGATAGGCCGATTATGGGTCAGAGCTAAAGGGCAAACGAAAATATTTATAAATCTATAAATTTATCATTAAATTTCTAATCATTTTGGTTGGCACTAAATAAGTAAAGCATTTTATACAAATTGTTTGTATAGGTTCCAAATGGTTAATTATATAATAATATGTATGTTAAACTCTAAAGAATCAATTTCCATATTATAAAAATATAATTATATTTAAGTAGAAAAAGACAATGAGTCCTGTATTCTTAAATTAAAAAAAAAAATTTTTAAACACAACACTCTTGTATGCAGTAAATTGATTACAAATCAAGTGTGTCCCATATAAATAAATAAATTATATAATAATAATATATATTTTATAGATAGAGTTTTTCTAAATAAATTTCCATATAATCAAATCTGATATTATATAGTTATTCCCAACATTTATAAAGAACTACCTGCGGTAAAGCAAAGCCCGAACAACCTTTGAATTGAATTTCTTCTCGGTTTCTGCCGAACAACAGCTTAAGACGTGCAACCAATTTCTATTATACTCCACGATTTGATTGCTTTAAATGCTTGAAACGTGTTGGCAGAGGCACACAAACACACACACAGACAGACGGACAAAAATACAAATTTGAAGTCAATTGATGTAATCTATTAGTTACAGATGTAAATGTCAGAAGTACTTAAGAAAGTATCTCAATTTCTCCCGCTCAAGCGTCGGCGAGCTAAATGTGACATTTATTTTTATCTTTCTAGCATTACCAATAGCTATTTGGCTATTTTGCGGCAACAACTTGGCGTCGACAAGCTGCCTAACGCACCTGACAAACTTGCTTTAATGTATGTCAAACCTCAGCGTGCGCTAAGAAGTACCAGAAGAAGATGAAGTAGCAGAAGAAGAAGATGTTTGGCAGGTAGCATCACCGCAGCCGCAAAAAACAGCGGCCTCTTTTCGACATTTGAGTGACATTATTTGTGTCAACAATAAAACACTCAAAAAGCATGTTAGTCAAAGCGAGACAGTGAGAGTGAGCAAGAGAGAGAGAGAGAGAGAGAGAGAGTGGCAGAGTGAGCTAGAGAGGAATACAGAATGAGAAAGCGAGAGAGAGAGAGAGAGAGAGAGAGAGAGAGAGGACAACAGATATTGCTAGACAAACGGAACCAGAAACTGAATCCGATGCGGACAGTACACTTTAAAATTCAATAAAACTTCAATCAGCGTTTTTGAATGTGTGTATTGGCGTGAGTGTGTGTGTGTGCGTGTGTATTGGTGTGAGTGTGGCTGTACGTGTGTACACATTGGCACGCCCAGCAACGACGACAGCGCCCAGCAATTTAAACAAATTGAAAGCAAGCGCAAATAAAAAACAGTTTGTTGCCACTTTTCACATCAATTACGCACTTCAGCCAAAACAGACGACGATGACGATGACGATGACGATGACGACGACGACGACGGCGATGGCGACGGCGACAACATCGTTGGCAACGCCGAAGACGTAGAAAAACGAAGCAGTGGCCGCTTTCATAAGGACGAGGCGACGAGATGTCCTCGTTGGCGGCTGCTTCTAGCACAAAAATAACACTTGAAACTAAACGCGCATTCAGGCGACGACGTCGCCAGCCGGCAGCACAGTTGCTGGGCGTGCCACACCCCACACAAAGCAAAGCATACCGGCCGCGCCACTCCGCCCCGCCCTACGGCAAAGTCTCCCACTACAACAACAATTTTCGCCTGCGTACACGGCGTTTTTTATGCGCCAACTGACAGCCCCTCGGCTCTAGCTACCTTACCTCGGCCTATGCTCGCCCCTTTCCGCCACCCACCGCCCACCACCCATCGCCCCATCGACCTACACACAAACCCAAACCTTCAGAATTTGAATACGTGTGCACTGGTGTGAGCTAGCCTCTATGTGTGTGTCTGTGTTTGTGTGTTTGTCTATGTTTTCGTTTGCGAAAAGCGAAAGTAAATGTTTGAAAATCGTAAGGAAGGAAAAATCAAGTAAGCATCAAAAAAAGCGAGTGAAAAAAAAAACAGAAACGGATATTTATCTTTGACGAAGATTATATGCCCTCGTCGGTGGGGTCTATTAAAATGATTGAGCATTTGCCGAATGCACGTCGCAAAAATTTATGATTCGCCATTAACTAAAGATAACATTTTCGCCTGCATAAACATGCTATATATCATTTAGGCATCGAGGCGCTCTAAATATATACAATTGATTTGCGATTAGCTTCTGTTCACATTTTGACTAATTTAAAATGATTTATTTTCCACCGATAATCAAATGTTTAAGCTACAGATTATGCTGGCTACAATTACTTAGAATGAGTATTTAAGTAAAACGAAATAGGATGAGTTTGATTTCCATTATGAGAGTAAATGTTGATGGAGTTACTATAATATACTATATAATATATATATAATAATGAAAAAAAATGGGTTCAGGGTATAATTAAGCTTTTAGCTAATCTAATCTACAAATATATGCTAATATGAAATTTACTCTTAAATAAAATATATTATACATACAACATTATAAATGTATACCTATTGCAAAAGTAACCCACTTTCTAGCCACTACAATTTCATATAAAATTCCCCAAAAAGGAGAAGAACATAACGAAGTCAAGAAGCTTTGAACTAATTCCTTTCATAGCCACTCCCATTGACACATTGCCATCTTCAAGTGAGATTCAGAGTATCCTTTAGTAGAGTATGCAGAAACAAATACAAAAAAAAAGCGAAAAAAAAAATCAAGTAGAGCAAAAAATCCAACTTGGTTTTTATTGCGCGTGATAACAAGCGGGGAGTTGCGTGGAAATGGGAATGGCAATGGGAGTGGGAATGAGAGTGGGAATGGGAATGGGAGTGGGTCCGGGTCTGGGCACTAGAGCTGGATAGACATGGGCACTGGGTTTTCAGCTTGGCTGGGCTATGCTGCTCTGGACAGCGCTGTTTGATGTTATTATAGATGACGATGATGGCGATGACGACAGCGTGTGGCACGCACACACACACACCCATACACACACACACACACAGCGAACGAAGTCAATGATGATTTTTGCCTTCTACTTCGGCCTCAACTTTGACTGACTCGGAGAGCTGCCAATCAGAGGCGACGCGGCAAATGTCTTCTTGTTCTAGCGCATGTTTCAGGTTGTCAAGACGGCGTCAAGTACCAGAATGGGCATGTGTGTCGGTGTGTATGCGTGTGTGTGTGTGTGTGTGTGTGCGCTATGGCCATTACTTTGTTGCCTAGGCATTGCTATTGACAATAATTCCAGGTAAGTTAACTTGACGCTGTCTGTTTCAGCTCATAAATCTCAACAAGTCTGCATCTGCCTTTCATAATTTATATGCTCGCATATCAAATAAATAACAATTTGAGCTAATACCAAGAAATTAGGTAGTGGAAAATGTGTTTTTCACACAAAAATATTAAGTATACGCAGCAATATTTAACAAAGGAAAAATTGAAAAAAATAAACATGTCTCATGAAATTAATAATTAATAATTAAACATAATTAAAATTTATTAATTTTGTGTAGCATAAGACTAATGAAAGTTTATTTAATTTTGTTCCACATTTAACAATATATTAAAGGTAAAGAGTATTAGAACTTTATTTGATGTTCTCCTGTCTATCCTCTCGAAATGCTGCTGCTCTGCTGCGCACTTTATTTTGCAATTTGATTAAGGATATTGACTAGAAAATTGGCTGCTAAGGTATTTGGCCGCTTTTCTAATAAAAGCCTCTGGCTAAAAGGAAAAGGTATAGCTTACATTTTGTACATTCGCCCAGAACTGCTGCTGCAGCTGCTGCTGCAGAGAAGAAACTGAAAGGTCAATGAAATAAAAGTCTAGTTAGCAAATAGGATATTCCCTGGAATTGGAATAGCCTCAACTCAAATTCAATACAAGAAATTACTTTGGAATATAATAATGCGATTCGTGCAATTAACATTAATTTTGATGGGCGCCCAAAATGTATTTAAATAAGCCAAAGGAATTCGTTGAATAAACATGAATTCAAATAGAGGCAAATTCCCATTACGCGCCGCTATGCCGAAGTAATTATAAGAGAAAAGCGCGAGTACATTTCCACGGCAGATATTTAAGTGAAATTTTCTTTATTTTTATTCTTTACCTGCTTCCGCTGTTGCTGCCATTGTTTAGGCCACACACACAGATCAGAGCTGGCAAAGCTCCTGCTGTTCTTGCTCCTGCTCCTGCTGCTGCCGCTGCTGCTGCCACTGAACAATATGCAATAATAACAATTTACATATTCATGAGCCGCTTACGCACACAAACACAGTGAAAACACGGCAGCAGCAGCAACAACAACAACAATAACAGCAATAGAGGGGGCAGAGTTTGCATAAAGAGCAGCCGCCGCTTAAAAGAAAAAACAGAAACAGCAACAACTCCCAATTCGAATAGCCCGGCCCGAGAATAGCAGAGACCTTTTGTTAAGCTGTGTAACTGTAGATGGCCAAATATTTATAAATGTTTATTTATTTTGTTCATATATAAATATATGTGCATATACATTTTCATGATATTTGCTTGCGGACGGAACTGCCAACTGCCAACTGCCAACTGGCAACTGGGGGCCCTGGCCGTTCGATTGATGCCTGCAAATTATATATGCAGCGTATTTGATTTCAAATTTGTTGATTTCAATATGGCCAATGATAATACGAAAAGGAAGAAGATGCTACAAGTAACATCAATTTTGCACTGGGTCTTGTCTTATTTATAGTTGTCAACATGAGTTAGCAGGCACTGTCTGTCTGTGTGTGTGTGCGTTCGTTCCTTGGGGAGTTTCTGGGTCAGCGCCGTTGGCTATGAATTGCAAATGAAAGGCAATTCTCAAAATAGCCGTAGTTATGCGAAATTTTCGAGGCTGTGGCTGTGTGGCAGCTGAAGCTGCTTTTGGTTGCTCTTAGCTTTTGCTCTTTGATAATCTCAGCAGAACCTACCACAAAAATAAATCAAAACAGCGAGCAGCGACGCCGGCAGCGACTGAGGCGTGCACCAAGCCAAACAAAAATGAAAAATACACGAAGAGCCGAACGAAGATGTTGTCGCTGTTCTCGCTTTGCAGCATCCACATTCCGACAGAGTCGGCGCTGCCATCGATTTTGCTCTCGCTCATGATTTGCTTTCCACTCTCTCCCACTCTCTCTCTCTCTCTCTCACACACAATGGCAGTGGCAGCGCCAGCAGCAGCAGCAGCAGCAGCAGCAGCTTTTGTGGACGCGCTGGACTCTTTGGCATGCTCAGCCAGCCAGTCAGTCAGGTACAGACAGTTGACGTGTGCGGTTTGTGCAGCGGCTAAGCGCAATAGCAGCGTATCGAGATAGTCATAAACAGAAAATACACAAGTTGCCTGCAGAGCGTCCATCGAGTGGAAGAAGAAGAAGAACAACAACAAGAGGAAGAGCACAGCGCATGTAACACTCGTGTGTGATAAAATGTGAAACACAAACAACAACAGCAATAGCAGCAGCAGTGACAATAACAACACGGCAAAATTGTCGCGCGCGTGTGACTGTGAGCGTGTGTCTGTGTCTCTGTTTGTGTGTATGTGTGTCTGTGTCCGTGTCTGTGTGTGTGTGTGCGAGCGCTGCGTGTCACATATCAGCTAAAAAGAAAGCAAGCATACCAAAAAATACAGTGGAAAACGCGCAGCGCAGCGGCAGAAAAATTCGTTCAACGGCAACCGCCGCCGCCGACGCCAACAGCAGCAGCAGCAGAAGCAGAAGCAGCAGCAGTAATAACAGCAGCGACGCCGACAGCGACGCCAGCAGCAGGTAGGGCGCAGCATTAATTTTACAGCAAGAGCAAGAATCGAGTGCTGGCAGCATACTCACCACACCCTGATCCTACAGGAGGCAGCGACAGCAGCAGCAGCAGCAGCAGCAGCAGCAGCAGCAACAGAAGCAGCAGCAGCAGCAACACCAAGAACAACACGCGGCAGTTGCGCAAAGAGCAGCATGCGCTCTCTTTCAATGCACGCTTCTCTTCTCTTCTCGCACACTCGGCTCTCAGCTGGTCTGCACGTGGAGCCTGTGCAGAGCAATTGGCATCCCAGTTGTGCTGAGTTTTTGGTTCAGTTGCCTTTTGTAATTTTTCGTAGCATACTTTTATGCTGCTGCTAGCTCAGCAATTTCTTTGCTGCTGTCGCTATTTATTGTCCCAGTGTCTCTGTGTATGTGTGTGAGTGTGCGAGTGTGCGAGTGTGTGTGTGTGAGCGCCTGCGATTGCGAGTCTGTGTGCTAATTGTGTTGGCCAATTTTTGAGCGTTGGCTCCCGCCTGGCGAAAATTGATACAATGTGTAAACAAAACTAAACAATTACGTGAATCGAAATTGAATTTTCTTGAACAACTGACCTTGCGGCCATTGAGATAACGATAACAGCATGAAGCTGTGCCACAATTAGAGCAATGGGCGGCTGCTTGATGGGCAAAGCCAATAAAAATGTAGGATAGTGTGTCAGCAAAATACACACAAACACACACACACACACACACAGATATATACAGGCTGAGATTGGCATGCCATGTGCGGCATGTGTACGTGTAAATGACCGGAAACTGTGCTCAAGTGCCTAGGCCAGTCCCCCTACCCCCTCCGCCAACCCACCCAGCCAATCGACTACTTCTCAGTAGTTCTGGCTGAGTTCTTGGCTCTCTACTTCTCTTGTTGCTGTTGTTGTTGTAGTTGCTGCTGCTTTTGCCTTTGCTGCTGTCTTGGAGCAGCACTTCAATTGTCAAATTGTTCTTGTTTATTGTTGCAATAGTTTTGTTGATGGACAGGTTTGAGCCCACTGACTGCTCCATGATGCTGTGTGTGTGTCTCCATGTGTGTGTGTGCGGTGTACACTCTGTTCGCCTTTCACTTGTTTTTAAAGTGATTTTCGCAGACGTAGTCGCTTTTTATGGCGCTTGTCGTTGACGTTGACGTCGTCTCCGTTCGCACAAGCAAAACAAAACAATCAACACGGAAGTCTTTTTTCGTTGTTTGCTTGTTGTTATTCTCGTTCTTTCTTCCATTTTGCTTTTTTTTATTGTTGTTATTGCGCTCAGCATGTGTGTGACTCACTATCTTTCTCTCTCTCAGTCTCCAAGTGTCTATGTGTGTGTGTGTGTGTGCGTAAATCAACGTGGCCTAGTGCGCTGCTTGAGGTTGACGTGCGCGGGCTTTTGTATGTACGATTTTTTTTCTGCTTTTTTTTTTTTTTTTTTGTTTCCAGCGCAGCGAGTTTTATGCACAAGTTGATTGTGAAGTGTTTTAGCTTTTGCGAGTTGACATTTAAGTTGTTTTTATTTTATTTTTCTTACTTCACTTCACTGCTCCCACGTTCCCGCCCAGTTCCGCCAGAGAGTTTCCCCAAGTAGTCGACAGCAGCTCAACCTAAGTGACTGGCCAAAAATATAACTTTGTGACTATGTTTTATGGAACTCACTTAGCGAGCCACTTTTTGAAATGATTTTGAGGACTATTCTTAGTCCATATCTAATAATATTTTACGCTCATGTTTATTTAAGCGCTCAACATTGTTTTGATATATTTATTGTCTCATTTTTAGCTCAATCATGCAATGACATATTGAACATGATTTTCGTTTGTTCAAGTGATGGAAGTATGCTTTGAAGGCTCTCCACATGCATTGAAAATATTGCAACATTTTAAAAGTATACCAAAAGTAAAGTAGTCCAGGAGTTTACCTCATTACTATATCAAATAAAAAATTTTAACATTCAAAACATGTTTCGCAAATTATCTGGAATATAAATCTGCTATCTGCATATATCTCTTATCTAGCTAAAGCTTAAAGTCGTTTCATTTTCAATATTGCCATCAAATGAGTTAAAGCTTAAACAATTTCCAACTCTTCTAGAGTAAACCGCTATTAAAGCTTCTGGCATCAATGCTAACTGATGAGGGTCGATTCAGAAGCAATTTAGAACCACAAATCACAGAATCCAGTTACAAAGCTAACTGTGACAGGTCGTAATACAAGCAGCTTTCATTGGAAATTGAATAAGCTCATAATTGCATTGCTCATACGCCACGTGGCAAATTGAATTCAATTCGAAATGCACGCGAAATCGTCAAAGGGCATCAAATGCATTTACCGAAACGAAAGAGAATTCAAAAAATACAAAATAAATGAAAGAACCCATTGAACTTTGTCCCTAGTGAAAAATGTCAAAAAAATAAAAATAAATAATATGAACAGCAACAACGAGAACAGAAGCGAGTGAACTGAATTGGGGAGAGCAATCAACAATTTTACAAAAATGTTGAGATACTCAAGGCAGCTGCAGATAGAGATACATAGATACAGAGATACAGATGCTTGGCGCTGAGCGCTGAGCGCAGACAAAGGCAAAAGGCAATTATAGAAATATACAGACGAGCAGCAACAAATAATAAAAGCAACTTGCCATAGACAATCACAACAGCAACAGCAAAAGCAACAATAACAACTACAAACACACCAACAATATTGTTGTTGGCGCCGCCGCCGACGACAAGTAGCTGCAAAAGTTCTGCAACGTTTTTCGCATATTAAACAAACTTGAAGTAGGCGACGGAGGCAGCGACTGTGGCAGCAGCAGCAGCAGCAGCAACAGCAGCAGCCTCATTATTTATTTGATTGCCCGCACAGCTAGTGCTCAAATTACCCCTAGGGAGAGCTGTACCACAGCCAGAGAGAGCACAAAAAATATATATATATATTTATATATACATATAAAGAAATAGAAACAATCGTCGTTGTCGGCAATGGACATAAATGTAATTAATAAGGCAAATTAATGCAAACAATAATACAAATTCATTTTCATGCACAAATGAAACTAAATTACAACAACGTGCGCTGCCAACACTGAGCAGCTAGATTCCCCCAGCGCACTTGATGGGGTCCGCCGATGACGAATAGAATTACACACTAAAACGCATTTGCACTAATGTCTCTTATGTTTCGACTCATCATATTTAGAAAAGAAATACATTAAATAAAATTATTTCAATAGAAAAGTCGAGTGTACAATTACCAAATTTTTCACCCAATGCATTGCTGAAATAGCTCATTAGTGGCGGCAGAATTATGTAGAGTAATGTTAATGATAATGACAATAATAAAACAATGACAATGACAATGACAATGACAATGACAATGACAATGACAATGACAATGACAATGACAATGACAATGACAATGACAATGACAATGACAATGACAATGACAATGACAATGACAATGACAATGACAATGACAATGACAATGACAATGACAACGACAACGACAATGACAATGACAATGACAATGACAATGACAATGACAATGACAATGAAAATGACAATGACAATGACAATGACAATGACAATGACAATAACAATGACGATGACAATGACAATGACGATGACAATGACAATGACAATGACAATGACAATGACAAAATTGATAATTCCAAATCATATATTTCTCAGCCAAAAAACCTTTCAATGAATATTTCTGTTCGACTCTTGTTCTGTTAATTTGCTAGACATAGAATATGGAATTCTTGACATAATATCTGTTTAATGTGTGGCCAACTAGTTGCTCTAGTGTGTTATGCCGACTGTCGATTGGGTGCATAGTATATATGTACACTAATAAGCACAGGCCACACAGTGATACAAACACACACATACAAACGTACACACAAAAAGAAAAGCAAAAAAAAAAAAAAAAGAAAAAAACTAAAACAACAAACACATCGACAACTAAACAGTTCGTTGAGCAGAAAAACGAGGAAATCTACTTAATCACGTTTAATTAAGGTGAGTTTATAAGTAGCTGTGTGTATTAGTGTGCCGCCTATACATTAACGTGTGCACGTGTGTGTGCGCTTGACTACTTTTTTTTGCGAATTCCTTTTATTGCTTTTATGCAGAGCTAAAGACACAAAAGCACTCGCCAGGTAATCGCCGAGGCCAGGCTTCAAAGCGGTTTCGGGTCCCTACTATAAACCAAACAGCTTTCATGTGCACATAAATGCAAATTAGGGTTAAATGTTGATGTGTTGTTGACTGTATGTATGTGTGTGTGTGTGTATATATACGTGTGTGCAGCATTGCGGATTGTAATAATAAGCAAGTGCTTAGCATAAATGGATTTATTGGCTGCACATTCATCAAGAGTCAAATGTTGGCACTTTGTTTGCATTAGACGCTTAGTTGGGCATTATTTCCCTTTCAGCATTATAATGTTCTCTATATATGGTGCTTGATGTAATTGTTGCTGGTCAGCATCTTAGACACACTTGGCTGGTCATCGGTGCGCTGCCCCACTCCACTTCACTTGCTAGTCTTCAGGGGTATAAAATCATCAGTGGGTGTTATGAATGCGAATTTCTTCTTCTTCTCTTCCGCTTTTTTATCTCCCCAAAACGATAGTTGATCCATGGCCTCAATACGTGATTGCGGTTTAGGATTTTTCATGGTCTCCAGTTCTTTTTCCTCGGTGCTTCGTAACACCATCTCCCGCACGGCATTCAGCTCGATTCGCTGAATATCGGCCAGATCCGTTTCCGGAAAAATCTTAATCAGATGGTTGCTCCCGGACATGGTTACGTCTCGTACTAAAACTTATGATACCGTTTTTTTTTTTTGTTTTTTTTTTAAGGTGTTTTTTAATTGCAGAAAAAAACTTTTAACTTACAGCAAAAATTTTTGCCTCTTGAAAAAAACAATTTCAATTATTATTTCAAAGCCTATTCGATGGGTTTTCTTTTCAAGTTTTACAGTGAAACCTTAACACCTGTGTTGATTAATGACGAAATAATAATTTAATCGTACGTCAAGTATTGTAATACACTTGTAAATTTTATAAAATATCTTCATCCCCAGCCCAGTTGTTAGAATACGTACTGTCTAGCACAAAGTTTTAGTTTAAGCTTACAACGCTATTTTATTTTGCTTTGTCATAATTTTCGTTAGGTCTGTTTTTTTTTCGATTCATCATCAAAAGTTTTGTGCTTGCTCTTTGAGTCACTTCGCATTATCTCGTGCAATCTTAGTAATTTGTGTACCTTTGCTGCGACGCTCTATTCAGTGATTCCGACTTCTGTTGCCAATCCTCGTTAGTTCCTTCCCTCACTCTGCCTCTGACTCGCCCACTCCCCCTCTCTCTCTCTCTCCCTCTCTCTCTCTCTCCCTCTCTATCTCTCTCCCTCCCTCTCTCTCTCTCTGTTCTCTGTGTCATTGCTGTGATTGTCACATATGCGCCATGGCTCGTTGTTGCGCCACATCGAATGAGCGGGAATGACATGCTGCTGCACAGTGGCAACCTTCTGCTCATTCGGTTAATTGAAAAATCATGATGGTGCTCATCATTAGCAAGAGCTTCGTGACTTATGTCGTACTATACAACTACCCGCAGCCGTCTGCCTTCCACTGTTTTCCATTTATGTAATCGATGCATGTCAAACAGCAAGCACAACAACTGCATGGCATGTGTGTTTGTGTGTGTATGGGAAAAAATGGTAACGGCAAGCGCAACGAAACGTAACAAATGGCTGCGAGAAAGGAGAGGGGGGAGGGAAGAGAGGGTAGCGGGCGTGACAACTAAAACGGGGCATAAAAACCTATCAAGTTGTAAGCTCGTTGATTTCAATTTCTGAATGCAAAATGCAGTCGCATTTGCATATTGCACATACGCCATGTGGCACATCGCTCAGCACGTACTTGGACAAAAAGGAACAACAAAAAATTCTTTCTAATTAAGCGCCAGCTAGAAATTAAAAAACATAAAATGCCTGTCACATGACTCTGTGTGTGGGTGTGGGTGTGTCTGGGTTTCTTCCTCCCCATGCTCTTATCTAATTGTTTTGTATTGTATAAATTTGCGGCTTTGGAACGAGGCAAGGCGAGGCGATGCGAGACGGCGCTTTGCTTTTTATTGCATAAACAAAATGCGAGGATTTTAGTTTTGTCGCTGGCTAAAAAGTACATAAATATCAAATAAGTCACGTTTCCGGCATTCTAGCAGCAGCCCCCAAATACACTCATCTACACACACACATACAAATAAAAAAATAAATAAATAAAAGTGCTTTGTTGTGGCGTCTGCGGGCAGCGAGAACAACACATATTTATATACATATATACATATACATATACATACATATACATATACATATACGTATATATAAATAGTCAAACGAAAGCCACGGACTATAGCAAACAAAATGCTAAAATGAATGTTAAATAAAAGCATAAAAAAAAAAAAACAACAACAACAACAAAAGCTCAAGTGGCGCGTTGGCTCGCTGGATCGGACAACTGGTCCGTATTCAAAAAGTTTTTGATTTGTAAAGTTATACGGTTCAAGTTGTTTGTGGAACTGTGATATTTTCCCGTACCTTTTAAGCTGATTTGCAGATTATTATCAGCAGCAACAGAAGCAGCAGCAGCGGCCACAGCGGAGCAGCGGGACCTCTGCCAACAACAATGGCCGGAGAGTCGTTAAAAATAATGTACTACATAAATACCCTTTCTGCGTTTCGAACTCTAAGCGCCAGTGAGAGAAGTCGCAAATTGTAAGTGGCGCCATCTGCTGTTGTAGTTGCGCCAAATAGAATGCATGGCCCAAGAAATTTGAATTTCATTAGCTTTCATTACTCGAACAACATTGTAGGGATACCAAACAATAACCAGATAAATGAAATTAGCTTCAAGCAGCCTCTGTTGCGGCAATTA
Source organism: Drosophila arizonae (assembly GCF_054131065.1). Classification (NCBI taxonomy): domain Eukaryota; kingdom Metazoa; phylum Arthropoda; class Insecta; order Diptera; family Drosophilidae; genus Drosophila; species Drosophila arizonae. The sequence continues at coordinate 18,855,019 of NC_142922.1, read as the reverse complement.
ATCGAAAACAAATTTTCAATATTACAAGCCAATTGGAGTGGCATTTGTAAGAGAATTGCTAAATATTGTTGGAATTTGTGGGAACAAGGCGCAGCTCGCGTCAATGTTAAGCTAATCAATATATTTTAGTATCAAATTAGCTGTGAACAGTCTGTTATCTCTATCATTGATTAGTGCAGTAGTATCTTATCAACAAATAAGCACAGTCAATTAGCTATTTAGCGTGTCTTCGCATACCCCATATACCCTGTAGATACAAGTTATATGCACACCTGGCCATTCACCCAGCAGGAGCAGCAGCTTCAGACAACTGCCAACTTATTTTTATGCACCGCATTTTTATTTTGCCATTCCCAGAGTTTATTGTACTGCACACACACAGGCACACAAACACACACACACACACACACACACACACACACACAGCAACACATGCACACACAGCTCATACTGTGGCATTTATTATGGACGCTTTATGTGCATATTTTTATATACACTTTATGCTCGGGTAACACAACTTAGTCACGCAGCATGTGCTGCACTACTGCAGTCATAAACTAAAGTAAATACTATTTCTTTTTATGCATCGTCCCGACCATTGCAGTGCTATGAGAACCCGCCATAATAATAAAATTTGATACATCTATTGATTTAGGTTTCGTGGAGAACATTAAATTAAAATCGCTGAAGTCGGCGACTATTTAATGTTGTTATCTATAAAAAGCAAAAACGAATCTCGTAAATGAACGGAGCTGAGCTTCCCATATTTCATGCTTTATATTCAACATTTCTATAGGATTGTAGACTTCAATAAAAATTCAGATTTATTTTAAGCTCACTCAGAAGTTTACTTTGAAACAATGCCACAACAATATAGGCATAATCTTATCTCAATTATTAATATTATCATTTTGACATATTTCAAATCGAGCCATTCAGGAAGGGCATTTCCAGTTGTTTCTCCCTGTTGTGCTAAAGTAATAGAGCCAGCTCGCTTTATAGCCATGGCTGAATACCGTTTACTTTGCATTTTTACGACTCGAATTTGTCGTCTGTTGGCGTTTGCTTCGCCTGCAAGTTTAATTGAATAAGTTTTAAGCGGATTCCAGTGGCAGGCAGCTGTTGCTGTCTTTGTGCCACACGGCGTATGTGCAATGCTTAATTGAAAAATTCTCTAACTGCGTCCAGCGCTCAGTGCTCACACAGTCCAGCCTGATTTTTGAATAACAAATGGTACCACCAACAATCACAACAACAACAACAACAGCAACAAATACAAATACGGCACACAAAGGGAAGCGAGGTGCTGCAATTTGATTGCTGCCCTTCCCCCAGCCAGATTTGCATTCATAATGCGCTTTCATAAAAGGGTTATGAGCCGAGAACGTCAAGCTTAGCATAATTGGCGTCCAGCAATTGGATTAGCACCGACTCCCCATAAATATTTGAGCTTAATTTGCATCGAGCGCAATTTACGACTCACTGTTGCCAGAAACGAACGAAGTGGGAAATGTTTTATTAAACAAAAATTGGGTTTGGTGAATATTTTCTGAGCTGACGCACATATTTTGGGAACATTTTGGAGGCCCATGTCTGCTCATGATATATTTATAAATATTTTACTAAATTGTTATTTTAAAAAATTATTATTATTATTATTATTCTAATTGACTAATATTCAAGAATAAATTATGATTATACTGTTAGTCTATTATGAATATGCATTCTATCGAACTAATATGAAATCTTATGTAGCACCGTCTTTAAGTTCTGGGATAAAGTTTGGGAAGTTTCCGGCATATTTAACTCCTATATGTAATCTCAATCAGTTGAAATCCTTTTTTACTCTTTATGCGTTCCAGCAACCAATTATATGTTTATATATTAATATGCCTCATTGTTATACTTACGGCCTTGGCAGTCAGGCTGCTCGATGTCCTGACCATTTCCTGTGCAGAGCCCGGTGCCCAGAAGTGGAGCATCGAGTGGATCATGATAGCTGCAATGTGCGCAGCGCCAATTGCAATGATGTGCACAGGAAGACGGCCATTTCCATATCCCAATGGCTGCTGGCAGCACTTGGACGAGTTCCCTATTTTGTTTCCACCTCTGCTGAATCCTCTTTTTCTGTAATATAAAAATCAAGCAGTTGCCTTTGTGCGTTGCCTACCTTTGGGCGCTGCACGTGCTCCAGATGCTGCTGCTGGCACACTCAACCACACACACACACACACAGAGAAAGAGACACAGAGTGAGAAAGAGAGAGAGAGAGATTCGTACGCACGTCGAAATGTAATTTCATGGCACACAAGTTTTTAATTAAATTTCATGGCAGACGATGCAGCCGAAGCTGGCAGCAACAGCAGCAGCAGCAGCAGCAGCAGCAGCAGCAGCAGCATCAGCAGCAAGGCAGACGCAAGGCAGCGGCAGCCTTTTAACATGCAATCAACAAACCACTCTGGCATGCATATAGGGCAGCCATACAAGTGCATATGTATGGCCATAAGTTTATATGTGTGCACTTACACATATATATATATATATGTTATACACATATATAATACGCATACAAATGGCACAAAAAACTGCACCATTAATGCGTTTTTCAAGTGGCAGCTTCGGCTGCAGCAGCGGCAGCAGCTGCATCTGCTACAGCGGAAGCAGCTGGCGAGGCGGCCATTTTGCAGGCGGCCAACGATCCACATCCGCTGCTGGACAAGCCATTGAAGTTCATCCCCTTCGTCATCCTTTACTGCACACCCCCCTCCCCTTCCCTCTCCGGCACGACCTGCTGTAATTTCACAACCTTTCACTCTTTGGCATGCTCGAGCAGCAATCATCGTCACATAATTTTATTAAGCTCTTAGCCAGTCAGCGGCCACAGCCTGCTCGGGCTCTGAGCTCCTGCTGCTGCTTCTGCTCTCAATTTGCGGTTCACTGACTTATGCAACATACTGTCATTGTTGTTGTTGTTGCTGTTGTCGATGATGTTGCTGGACAACATTCCAAGCACTTAAGCTTCATGTTCATTTCAGTTCAGTTCATTTCTATACTTTTAATGATCAAGCAAAACCCTAGGCTTAAGAGAGAAGAATTACAAGCAATTAATGGTAAACTGAATATATATTATATTTTATATTTATATATTTATATTTATATATTATATTTTATATTTATATTTTATATTTTATTTATATTTTATATATTTATATTTATATATATATATTTTTTTTTTATCAATCTATTAGCTGAAGAAAAAGCTTTGTCCTCATCAAAAACACATATATTGTACATTATTATATACTAAATACTATAGAATCTTTTACGCCTTTCACGCCAACTCAACATATCAATTTCTTGTTTTTTTTTTTTTTTTGCATTTTAATTCTGACCTTTGCTGGGTATGCGCCAGTCGGTAAGGTTTCTTGGCTGTAAAAGTAATATTTTCTCATTTTAATTATGCACTTGGCTGATTGGCAGTTCACTTAGCCGCGCTCAAGCTGACTGCCGGGCAGATCAAATTGCATTTAGAGCTGCCAAATGGCTCAGGCTGCAGGGCAGAGCGAGCAATTAATTGCAGATAGGGTATGCGGATGTCGTGGCTTCCAGGCTAGCAATTTATTTAATTAGCCACGAAGGTTCGCCGAGCGTTTGCTGGCAAATCAAACAAAAATGCCTGTCAAGCTGCTTGCCAAAGACACTTTGACTTTGTTTATGGTAAACAGACAGCAAGCGATATGGCCTTCGGCTTTTAGCGTGGGCGTGGCAGAAACACGACCACCCACACACACACACACACAGATATATATATATACGTATGAGTGCACTGTAGCTAATGCAATTCGCCCGCTGGCCTTGTGTTTTCGTTGTTGCTGTGGGCTGTAGTTCTTAGACAAGCGACAGCCGCTGTCCCACAATCTGTCTGCGGCAAGCAGATATATGCACACACACACGCACATACCCATACACACACATACCCATATGGTACACACATGTGGTGTTTGTTTGCTGGCATTGCTGAGTCGCAGCGGCGAGGCGCTGGCGGCTCGGTTAGGTGAAGCGCAACAAGTTATGCAGCCGCAATTAGTTGGCACGTTCCTCCACAAAATTTCTTGGCACTAATGCCAAAACCCAAGCCGCACAGTCGACGACAAGAGCGGCAACAACTACAATCGGCAACAGCATCGGCATTTCAGCGTGCGGCATACGCGGCGTATGCGTTATGCAATCCCGACCGCACCCCGCCATGGCCCACATCCCGCATCCCACATCGCATATTCCACCTTCGACCCAAGCAAACACACTCGATTTAATGATATTTATCTATAAGGCACATCGAATGCCAATTAATTGACGGCATTATAGCTGTGCAATTCGACAATTGCAAATTTATAATGTGCAGCACATGAATGAGATGGCCTATTCAATGATCGTGAACAATTAACAGCAAATTGTTATTATTGAAAAACATGTTAATGCTCGCTGCAGTAATTCATGAGCACTTGAAACATTTCGCTTTTGTTTCTCATACACATTTCACTGAATGCCTGATTGATTGAATGATGGTCAATGAACGGTCCAGAAAACAATGTTGGGCTCATTTTCTTTTGAATTGTCTTTCGAGCTGTGGCAGGATGTCACAGTTGATACGAAAAGTATTCAAGCGGAATACTGATAGAATTTAAAGTGTGATGCGGCAATTGAATTTTGAGAAATTTTAAAATAATATATATTAAAACAAATTTTGGTATATACCAACAAAATATTATTTGTGTATCTCATCACGATGTGTTTATACTATGTATATTAAAATATTTGTAGCGCAATATGATTGCGCGTGTGTATACAATAAAATATTTTTGTAATGAATAATAAATTTCATTCACTTACATGCCAGTGTGAACAAAAATAAAAAATAATAATAATAATAATAAAAATAAAATTAAATAAAATTCGTATTATCGTTTCATATAAAAGGTATTAAACTTTGATTTCATATTTGGTCATGTTTATTATTTATTATTATTATAATTTTTTTTTAATATTTTTTTTTTTTGTTTTTTTTTTTTTAACAGTTTTATTAATATTCAGTATAATGCAATTTAATGGTCCGTATTTCATAATATATACTTTTTTAATCATCTCGAACAATATTTAATTTAATTTAATTTAGTCTTACTTTCAATGCTCACATTTTTTATGCACTGCCGAGTTTATTCTTTATTATTTATATTAATATTTTTTGTTTATTAATTTTTTATTTTTTTCTTAACAGTATTTTTAATATTCAGTATAATGGAATTAAATGCTACATATTTCAAATTATTTTTTTTTTTAATCATCTCGAACATTATTTATTTAATTTAATTTAGTCTTACTTTCAATGCTTTCATCTTTTATGCACTGCCGAGTCAACAGTGTTTACATTAAAACTCGTTATAGTAGTAGTAAAAATATTTTTTATTTTATTACAATTATGTTTGAGAAGCATGCTCCAGCAAGGTTTGAAAAATTTCTTTTATGATCTCATTATATTCAAATGAAACTTTCATAAATGCCAAAGTTTTTAGCATGCAAATGAGTCTAATTTCAATGCGTCTATATGCTGAAGGTCTATTAAATAAAGTAGCTCGGTCGACTCGACTATATATATGTATGTATATATATAGTTCGTGTGCTGTTAAAAATGAATGCACATTAGAGCTGACCTTT